>NC_041217.1:15008223-15047988 GCF_002837175.3 Physeter macrocephalus
CCCCCAGCCCCGCCCCCCATTCCCTGCATCTGTGCAGCGCTGTCCCCGCCTGAGCATCCCTCCCTCCTCGGAGCCCCTCCCCCTCGGCATCCGGGTGCAGTGGGTGAACCTTCCCCGTGGCCCAGGGCTGCGCTCGTTCCTCGCCACCTGTCCTCTGCCTCCACTCCTGGGGTCCTTGAGGATGGAGATGACACCCCCACGGGAGCGGTTCTGAACTAATCACTTGAGTTCATCAGGATTGGCTGGGACAAGCACGCAGCTCTCTGCTCACCTCCACGCTTTATCCGTCTTGTTCCACATCTTCAACGCCTTCCCTCTCTCTCTGTTCTCTCCAGCTGCTCCAATACTAACCATCCGCTAAGAACAAGCTCAATTCCCACCTCCTCCGTAAAGCCCTCCAGGACTACCCTCTGTTGATTCTTTTCCCTCTGAGATCCTAGAGCACGCTATACCAACCAGTTTTCAGGGGGAAATTCTTTGCCTCTCCTCCTGTGTGTTCATCTTTTCTCTCCAACTCGACTATAGCGTTCTTGAACGGAAATCAGTATTACCGAGTGACTGAATATACTTTTCACGAGTAAGAAAATCAACTTAGGATTTTTTAACTTTACAGTAATGCGAAAGCAATACGCATTCAGTAGAAACTACTTCGACTTTTGAATTTTGAGCTTTCCTCGGGCCCACCGTATGGGGAAAGACACTTCCTCCTGATGCTGGGTGGCAAAGCCCCAGCTCCCCACCAGCCACGCGACCACACCAGGAGACAGCGGATAGATGCAACCACCACGGACCCAGACAAGCACTCTGCTTGTCAGTACAGTAGTCAATAAATTACACGAGATGGTCAGCACTTTATTAAAAAATAGTCCTTGCATTAGATGATTTTGCCCAACTATAGGCTAACCTAGGTGTTCTGAGTGCACTGAATGTAGGTGAAGCTAAGCAGTGATGTTTGACACGTCAGGTGTATTAAATGCATTTTCAATTTATGATATTTTCAACTTACCATGGGTTTACTGGGACGTAACCCCATGGTAAGTTGAGGAAGATCTGTACAACAGAAGCAGCAGCCAAGGAACCAGTAGGAGAAATAATGGTTTTTATTTAAAGACAGTCACGGCATGGAAGCAACCTAAGTGTCCATCAACAGATGAATGGATAAAGAAGATGTGGCACATATATACAATGGAATATTACTCAGCCATAAAAAGAAATGAAACTGAGTTATTTGTAATGAGGTGGATAGACCTGGAGTCTGTCATACAGAGTGAAGTAAGTCAGAAGGAGAAAAACAAATACCGTATGCTAACACATATATATGTAATCTAAGAAAAAAAATGTCATGAAGAGATTAGTGGTAGGATGGGAATAAAACACAGACCTACTAGAGCATGGACTTGAGGACGTGGGGAGGGGGAAGGGTAAGCTGTGACGAAGTGAGAGAGTGGCAGGGACATATATGCACTACCAAATGTAAATTAGATAGCTAGTGGGAAGCTGCCGCATAGCACAGGGAGATCACCTCTGTGCTTTGTGACCATGAGAGGGGTGGGATAGGGAGGGTGGGAGGGAGGGAGACGCAAGAGGGAAGAGATATGGGAACATATGTATATGTATAACTGATTCACTTTGTTGTAAAGGAGAAACTAACACACTATTGTAAAACAGTTATACTCCAATAAACATGTTAAAAAAAAAAAAGTTCAGATGATATCCAAACTGTAGTAAATTTAAAAGATAAAAAGACCCCTTCAAAAAAAGGAAAGAAAACACTAGAATCCCATTACTGGGAGATAAGCACTGTTAAGACTTTGGTGTATATCCCTAGACATACCTATTCATATACATATGTATTCACATCCATGTATACATACACATGTGTACACACATATATTTTACTAAAATAGATTCACATATTACGTGCTGTTGAAGTGTTTGTTTTCAACACCTTTCCACATTATTAAATATTCTTCTACAGCACCCTGAGGTGTATGGCCACACAATATTCCATTAGTGGGCACTTAGAAGTTTTTTGCTGGTGAACACAGCAACCAGTGATTCCATGTGCTAAGTTCTAATTTCATAGATGAAGCTTCTCTATAGTTGGTTCCCAGTTCTGGACTTGGAGAAGGAGGTAGATGGTTCATTTTACAAATATTCCAATGGCTTTCTGGAAGGTAGCACTCTAACAGCTGACACTGTCATAGCAACAGCTTGGAGGTCAGAGGGTTCAGGATATATGTGCAGGAATACAAAGGATTGTCCCACTGATTCACTCTCCCTCCTCCATCCTCCAGAGGAAACCGGTGAAGAAAGAACACACTGTCTGATTCCATTCATATTAAATACAAAACAGCAAAACAAACAAAAAAATCTATGCTAAATGATCAGGAAAGCAGTCACCTGAGTCAAGAGATAAGATATGAGGGCACAAATGGGGGGCCTCTAGGGTGCCACTCATGTTCTGTGTCTTGATCTGGGTGCTGGTTCCATGGATGTGTTCAGTTTGAGAATATTCATCAAGCTGTATACTTAAGATATGTTTTTGGTATGAATTTATCATTCAATTAAGAAGCTTTAAGAAATAAATTTAAAATAATGGCAGTTCTTAATGCTCAACATAGCAGGCAGGTTCTATTTGTAAAGCTCTCCATGGAAGCAAGCATTCGTAAGTCAGACAGAGAAAGAGAAATATCATATGATATCGCTTATATGCGGAATCTAAAAAGAAATGATACAAATGAACGTCTTTACAAAACAGAAATGGACTCACAGACTTAGAGAATGAACTTATGGTTCCCGGGTGGGGAGGGTGGGGGGAAGGGATACTCAGGGAGTTTGGGACTGACATGTACACACTGATATATTTAAAAAGGATAACCAACAAGGGCCTACTGTGTAGCACAGGGAACTCTGTTATGTGGCAGCCTGGATGGGAGGGGGTGTCTGGGGGGGAGAATGGATACATGTATATGCACGGCTGAGTCCCTTTGCTGTGCAGTTGAAACTATCGCAACATTGTTAATCGGCTATACTCCAATATAAAATAATGTGTTTTTTTTTTTAAAAGAAAGACGACATTCCATCACCTTTTTCAAGATTTAACTCCACTACTTTTCTAACTGGATCTGATTCCCACTATTCCTCTGAAATCCCTTCAAATAGAAAGCCTTTTCCTACCATTTAAGAGTATAATATTCATCAATTAGGTTAACAGATCACAGGTAATATTTGAGTACAGATCTTAAAATAGAAATTTAAACATATTTAAGTTCTTCACATACTTGTGCACTGGAGAAGCATCTTAAAGTAAGAATGACACTTTGGTTGTATTGTTTACAACCACAACTGATATTTAAACATTCTGTACAAGTTATTTCACTTCACTTGACCCTTTGTTAGTAAGTGAACAGGGCTTTTTTTTTAAATAAGTAAATTTTTTTTAAAGTTATATAAATGGTGTCATACTACACATGTCATTCAACAACTGGCTTTTTTCATCTTACAATTTGTTTTTGAGATCTAACAATGTTAATATAGATCTAGTACATTTCCTTTTTTTTTTTTAACATCTTTATTGGAGTATAATTGCTTTACAATGGTGTGTTAGTTTCTGCTTTACAACAAAGACAGGGCTTTTTAAAGTAAAGCATCCATTGTTTGTTAACCCAAGGATCAGGGCTGTGGCTAAACCTTAAGCAACTCTTCTGGAGTCTTTGATCACAGAGTTAGCAGCTTAGTAACTTGGCCTCTGAAGGCTTTCGCTTCTTTCCACTATTTGGACTTTTTCCCTTGTATCCTCAAGGTTTCTTAGACTTTGTATAATTTAACACTATATGTCAGTGACATCAAAAGGGCACAAAGTATGAATTAGTTTGTAACAGGGAGGCACCATCACTCATAGATGAGATCACTGCCTCACCTGAAAACCCTCACATGCTCTGTCTTATTAATACCCTGCCTTATGGGTTAGAACACAAGCATGTTAACAGTCTTCCCCTCAGTAACGTTACTTCATGCAAGAGGAGTGATTTAGAACCACTGCATTGTTGTATTCAAAAATGAAAAATGAAAGAAAATATCAAAGTTAAAGTGAAGTTTCGTTTTGCTAAGAAAAGATGTTTTGTAAGTCATCAGTGTGAATGAATATAATTTAGCTCAAATTTGTACAGTGTTGATAAGGTTTCTTATAATGCTTGGTTAGAAGTACCTAACCTTTGAACACTTTTTTTTATTGTGCCGTAAGCAATACAGCTTCTTCTATCATAAATGTCTCATCGTAAGACTTAAGTGTTTGGAAGGTTCAAGATGAACATTTCTATTTTGCTGTTTATACATGGTTCTTTCTGACCTTGGCAAATAAGACCAAAAAAAAAATTTTAGCACTTTTAACGGTTAAAGATATAAATACTTACTGTCTATCTGACCTTACCAGAAATTCATCTGCTTTTCCTCTCTCTTTGCCTTCTCTCTGTCTCTCTCTGCCTCTGCCTCTGCCTTTGTCTGTCTCTCTCTCATACTCTCTCTCTCTCTCTCTCTCTCTCACTCACACACACACACACACACACACACACACACACACACACACACTCCTTATACCACTATTGTCCTTGTCTTACTGGCTCAGTCTTAGTGATAGAATCTCAGGTCCTAATGGTGATGGGAAGATGCCATCCATGGTGGTAGAAATCAGTCACTCTTATTCAATCATAAGACTACTATAGATTTATGAGATAATACACTTGAAAATGTTCATGTTTTAAGGTTTGGTGTCAGATATAATTTTTAGGGAATCCCTTTTGACATTTCCCCCTTTGAAATTTTCGTATTCGTAAGCTATACCACTATTGTCCTTGTTTGTCTTACTGGCTCAGTCTTAGTGATAGAATCTCAGGTCCTAATGGTGATGGGAAGATGCCATCCATGGTGGTAGAAATCAGTCACTCTTATTCAATCATAAGACTACTATAGATTTATGAGATAATACACTTGAAAATGTTCATGTTTTAAGGTTTGGTGTCAGATATAATTTTTAGGGAATCCCTTTTGACATTTCCCCCTTTGAAATTTTCGTATTCGTAAGCAGCAAAGGTTTAGGTTGGGTTAACTAAGAACCATTTACATAGTAAGAAAAGAGTTGTCCTGAGGGATCCCTATTCTTTCTTCACTGGTCAGCACAACTCACATAAACCTCCTCGTCATGCTCGCAGTATACTTCTTCAGGTTACCACCGTCTTGCTATCCTTGTTTCCAAAAACTTTGTAGGCTTCTGTGAACTATCTCACGAACTCCTTAAAGATTGCCAGTTTCTAGTGGGGTGCTCATTTAAAATGAGAATGAGCTGGTTGGCTACAGTTTGGAGGGTCATCATCAATCAGGAAGCTATCTAGCCTGAACTTTGAAGCAATGCCAGTATGTTGTGAACAGACTCACAAAAGGTTTCTTTTTTCCTCCCCGTTTATGAACATACGGTACACACACATCTTAAGTGGCACCACAATAGCTCTGCTGGTGATATCAATATAGGTCCTTCAATCTTGCAATAATGTTTTTAATCATAAGCTTTAAAGCACAATTGTTTTTACCTTGAAATTCTTAAAAATCTGTTAGGAGACAGAAATAAGAGATTAATGGAGATCTTGCAAAAAAAGATAAATGGCACCACCAGAATACCACAAAACTGGGGGGAAAATTAATTGAACCTATACTTTTGATAAATATTTATTTTTTGCAGGAGAAAAATGCATACTCGTTTAAGCTGTCATTATACTAACCTACAGCCTATTTTTCATATTATTAGTAATACATAATGTGGTAGTTTATATTCAAAAATAAAACTAGAATGTATATACCTCATGTATTTATCCAGAAATACCCCAAGGTTACTATGGTTACGAAAAATCCATTACCTCTGAATACAGAATGAAAAAGTTTGACTTCAAGTGTGTGCTATTTATTATAGCGAACATCAACAGCCTTCGGGAGGTTCTCTAACTGGATTCATTTTTCAGTGTCATAACTGACCCACCATTTTACTAGCTTATGGCCTATGCAAGGCAAAAATTTGAACTGTATGCATTTTTAAATATATTTTGTACTAACTCAAGGTGCAGCACTGCCTTTGACTTTTAATGTTTCATATTTAAGAGAAAGAAGAAAAACATTCCAGCCACCTAGATGCTAAGTGGCTTTTGAATTGAAATGCATTTACTTTGACCTGTATCCACCATGGCGGCAAGAACCATTTTTTTACGCATAATGGAAAAATGTTTGGTCTATGTGGAAACTTAAAAGGAAGCTATGAATAAATGGAGTAGGAGTGAGAAAAGAAAGGTGGACACCTTGGATATTTAGGAGGGGACATTAAGCCAAGTCATTAAGGAAGTTTTTGATGGTGTAGAAGACAAAGAACTGTAAATAGTGCAGGTGGCTGTAGGCAGGAAAAACAGGGTATGAAACACAGCTCTTAAAGTAGTTTCAAACGGAATCCTTACCCCTATTAAATTTTTGCTCATCCATACTGTGATCAGCTGAATCAAATATAAATTGCTAATCATCATACAAAAGTATGCAGTAAACCAGCAGTTAAACATGCAAATAAAAATAATATTTTCAGGTTGTAAAACTGTCAAAGATGTAAGGATGTAACATTCACTGTTTATGAGCTTTTCTGGAAAACAACGCAAAAATGTATATCAAATATTCTGAAAAAGTTTGCTACCTTTGACTTAGCTATTCCCCGTTTAGAGATCGAGCAAACAAAGATTTATGTACAGTAATATTTATCACAAAATATTTAAAATGAGATAAATTAGAAATTTTGAATTTTTAAGTGGTTAAATGCATTAATGTACATTCATAAGATGGAATATAACATTATTAAAATATTTCAAGATAGTTTTAGAAAAATCCTTGTGGTGTGAGATATATTCATAATAAGGGAATATGCAAGGATTCCAAATTATACATTACAGCTCAATTTTGTTGAAATGAATAAAGTGCTGGAAGGAATTACATCAAATACTAAGAGTTTCTATCTGTAAGGTGGGATTATCAGGTATTAGATATCTGCATATTTTAAATTATCTTCAGTAAGCATATGTTACTTTTATGACTAAAAATGCAATCAATTATTTCTCCAATCTAGTAGACTACGTCTTTCATTTCTCAGTCTCTCTATGAATTGACATTTCAGCACTGGAGAGATCCATTTCATTGACCCTAAACTCTTGCTATTACTGACAGCACCAGCTAGAATAGAATAGAATAGAATAGAATACAAGTTCCATCCACAAGCTACTCAGAATGGAAAGGACATTATGCCACAAAAATCCTGGCACAAAGACAAGCAACGAGTACCAATAGCATCGTGGATACATTTTATGATGAAAAGTGTCTGTAGAGGCTAAAGTGAGACCCAATGCTAGAGCAGTTTTCTCCATCAGTTTTCTCTGGGCTGACTTCAACCAGCCAGATTCCCTTTCCCATTCTTTTTTTCTGTGATTGCTAGTGGACAGGTGAATTTTGAAGACATAAATGACCTAAATGTAATGTATATCACAGATACAAAATCTTGAAAGAGTTGAAAGAGATCTAAAAGACCATTTTATCTAACTTGCATGCCATTGGAGAATCTCAAGAAAAGTGGATATTCAGCAGAAAACACTCACTTTTGGGTGCTATTACAAACTGAATTGTGTTCTCCAAAATTTACATGTTGAAGCCTTAACCCCCAATGCGACTACATTTGGAGATAGGGCTTTTTTTTAATTCAATTTTTTATTTTATACTGGAGTATAGTTGATTTACAGAGATAGGGCTTTTAAAGAGGTGATGAAGGTTAACTGAGGTTATAGGGATAGGGCCCTAATCCAATGGTTCTTATGCCCCTAACGGAAGAGGAAGAGACAGCAGAGGTGTACACATAAGAAAGACCATGTGAGGATGCAGGGAGAAAGTGGCTGTCTGCAAGTCAAGGAGAGAGGCCCCAAGAGAAACCAAACCTGCCAACACCTTGATCTTGGACTTCTAGCCTCCAGAACTGTGAGAAATAAATTTCCGTTGTTTAAGCCACCCTGTCTGTGGTATTTGGGTACGGCAGCCCTAGAAGATTAACATAGGTGCTCTGGGGTTTGTACTCAAGCTTCCATCTCCCTTTCAGAGTTGTTGTGAGGAATAATAAAATGTGTTCAATAAGTAGCATGTGTAAAGATGAAATGTATGGACTTTGAGGCCAGAGAGACCCAGATTTGAATCAGTTCTTCCAATTACCGACTAGGATTTCTTGGCGTCTCTGGGTCTCAGCTTTGCTGGCTATGACACTTGAATCATTATGTACAACTTTGAACCCCATCGTAACGTTTTTGGCTTAGTTCCTCTCCTTAGTGACCAATGCTGTATTCCTACTGTACTTCGTATCTTCTGCCATTTGGAGATAAAAGCAACAAGAAGTGTAGTTGCCTTTGAGATGTCAAGGAGGACACAGGAAAAAATGTTGTGAGTCTTATCAGAGAAAAAAATCTTTAAAAATCTACCTGAAGGATGAACACTACTGAAGAAACCATTATCACTGTAGTTAGAGAAGACAGTTAAGGACTCTATAAAAATATTCCACTTTCTTTATATGTGGGGCATCTCTTATACTCTGCTAACATTTGCTATGATCTTTCAATGCAGATACTATAGTCACATGGGTCTGTTGAGGATTCGAGTCAACGGAATACAGAATGAGTTTCATTTTTTAGGTGGTATGAGAAATCAGTGTGAATTCTAGCCTCCTCTCCTCCCCAGCCTGTCCTTTTTCTGGCTTTGGAGTGTCACCTCATGTGGCATTATGCACATTTTGGAAATCTTCAAGGCCCACACTTTGAGACCCGCCATCACACACCACTTCTCTGTGGACTAGGTCAGCATTCGCTTCTGCTCAGAAAAGGGATCTTAGTTTCTTTTTCTCTGGTTTCTACCTTTTCTCGCCTCTCTTTTCTCTATTGCTTTTTCGTTAATCCACCCTACTCCTACTCCCCACCCACTCCCCCAATGTGCAATCTTCTTTCTTTGTTCCCAGGAGTCATCTGACTTCATTCATTCACTTATTCAGCACTGTTTGTTCTATACCTTCTCTGTAATCAGTCCTGGAGATGCAGTAATGAACAAGGCAGACATGGCCCTGTCATTATGATGCCCATGGTTTAGTAGGGCAAACTGACAAGTAAACAAACAGGCTCATTCAAGACAATGCAAACCAAAAAAAGGGGAGGGGGCATAAAGGCACTCAGTGAGCACACAGGGGGCATACCTAACTCATATTTGGGAGTCCGAGAAGGCTTCTCGGAGGAAATGTCTACAGTGGGCTTAAAAGGTGTGCTTTCCCCATTACGCATGATGACAATTTTGGATCTACAGAAGTATTTTGTGTAATAATGATTAATATATGGGTAAAGTTCATTCCATGATGTGTTTTCATTTCTTCTGAAATAATTTCTATGGCCAATAACTTTTAGTTAAAATAATGCCTTCAGATAATCCTAGGGCAAGGGTAATCTATTTTTGTTTTAGTATTTATTTTTTAGTTTAGTTCTCTCTACTAAGTTTACTAAGAACACGCTAGGTGTTTTCATAGTTCTAGTTCCCTTCAAAATCCTGAAAATTGCAGTTATTTCTATTTTACTGTTTCAGAAACTAAGTCTCAGAAGTTAAATAACTTGTTTTAAGACCGCATACTCATCATTAGTCAGAATACTTGAGATGGTATCAAAGTCTACCTCTCACAGGCTGTGTGGCCTGAAGGAAGTTGCTTAACCTTTCTGTGCCTGAATTTCCTCATTTGTAAAATGGGGGTAACCATAACACCTACCTCACAGAATAAGTATTACAGAATTCTATCCAACCATGATGAATGAAATACAGAAGTAATAGTTCATGTGCTTTGAAGCCTCTCAGACTAGACAGGATACAAAAAATATAAATTCAGAGAACTCAGTTAGATGAATGCCATGGCCCTGTCCCAATATGCCTCATTCCTGCATCTGTATGTGTTGCCATGAAATCATGAGCATCAAGGGGCTGAGGGGAGGCAATGTCTGGCTGGTTCTCTGTTACAACCTTAGTACCTACCCGGCATTAATGTGAAGGAGTGAATACATAAACAATTAATCCTGTCTCTGATGCTAACCTGTTATGATCTTTCATGAAGAATTTAATCTCTCTAAGGCCTCAGCTTTTCATCAATCAATATTTGATTAATGATGTCTCACCTAACAGTCACATATAATATCTAAAATATCATAAAACATATAACCACTATCACCATACAAATATAAACACCATTCAGGCACCAGACAACATACATAATACAGGCCTCGTGTTTCACAGGGTTTCCAACAGTTCACTTTTCTTAAGTGTCATGACACTTTATAATATGATCTAGGCAGATATACTATGTTTCTTCCCAAATGGTCTCAAATTCAAACCACACTGAGTCACACTTCTGAGTCTTAAGCTTATTCCACATTCATGAGGATTTTAAAGTGGTTAATTCATGTGCCAGTGGCATTCGTCTGAAATGACATCATTGCCTCAATTGGATTGACATGACATCAACTGAACTGCAATGACATCACTGTACTGCAAGCACGGCTGGGGAGAACACTGGGTCCCAGCTTCAATCTTGTGATCAGTTAGAGGCAGGGCAGTCACATGCTGAGCTGTCTGTGTTGATATTATACATTTGCAAAAGCCCCTCTGCACCTGTGCAAAGGTATATCAGTAGAAGGATTCAGGTAAGGGGTGGTGGGACAATGGTAGAGAACATGCAGTAAGACAGCCTTGGGGGAGGGGGAAGGGAGCCAACGTGAGCCCTTTTCCATTTTTCCAGCTTTGGCTTCACTGTAAGTGTAATGTAAGCACAAAGGTCATGGAATTTTAGTGATTTAACAGGAGACAAAGCTAAGTAACCCAACTTTTGAAACTGTATTCTCAGATAACTATTTTATATATATATAATATATATATAGTATATATATATATATACAATATATATGCTATATACTATATATTGAAATATATATATTAATTTGTAAGTATATATAATATATACTAATATATAGTCTTTAATATAGACTATAACTATTTACTGATACCTATAGAAGTCTTACCTGTGACTGTGTAGTTCTCTCCATTGCCTGAATAGATTAGTATCCCATCCATATATAAAGAGTACTGAGTTATAATACCATTTGCCTTTTTGGGTGGATTCCAGGAGAGTAACAAAGAATTGGGAAGGGATTTGGCTACTGGTGGCTGAACCTCTTGTGGTGCTGTGGGAAAAATTAAAAAGATATAGAGAGTCTAATTTTAGTTTACTTTTCTAATTCAAACTTTTCAGACCCAAACCAATAAATCATGGAATAAACTGGAAATCCCATGCATGGAAATGTTCCTGATTCATGGGCAGCTTGTCAGTAATTGCTTTAGGAACAGTACTAAATACCTGTCCTGAATTTATGAGAATTTGCCTCAATGATGGACGGGGAGTATTTACACTAGTTCACTTTACTGCTGCTTGTGTTACTTCATCACAAGTATTATTAACCCATAATCTCTACTTGGGCTGTGTGTTTTAAAGCAAATTAGACAGAATCCCTACCCTTGAGGAGCTTTTGATCTAAGATAGGCAATGCTAGGGAGAGCAGTTCATAATCGATATTAAAAAACCTATATGTAGCCATAGAAATAGCCAGAAAATACAGACTTAAATTAACTACATATGAAAACTACAACATACGTGAGGTTTTTTTTTTTTTTTAGTAAAGGGGGCCTGTTCATTTTCTGTAATGGTCAATGAACTGGAGTCACAGGAACTAAAAAAACTTTTAGAAATTGATCCTAATCATACCTATCGTTCAGTAAATTAGTAATAAATTTAAGGAAAACCTAGAAATTGGGAAATCCTGAAATAATGGAAAGAAAATGGTGAACTGAATGAGCAGGAATCCCTCTGGGGTTGAGCTGTGAAGTAGGTTTGGAGGGTACCAGGGAAGACATGGACAGAGGACGTAGTGGATGCGGAGAAAAGACTGAGATATAGGACAATCTGTGCCATACTGAAGTTGGTGGAAGTAATTGGAAAAGGGAATAATGATATATGCCTCAGCAGAAGCAAAGACACAATAAGAAAAAGAGTGCCAGTCTTGGTAGACCAGATGGAGAGAACATTGAGAAAACACGGAAGATGGGTCACCAATGCTGTAGCCCAGGTGAGGGTGGTCTGGTGAGGTCAGGTTCAAGGCATGAAGAACAAACTGTCAGAAGGATTTTACAAACTCTTGTTTTCTTTTCTGTCCTGGTTTCATCAGATGAGCAATTGTCTTCTTTTTTTTTTGCCACCTGATGTGGCATGCGGGATCTTAGTTCCCTGACCAGGGATAGAACCTGTGCCCCCTGCATTGGGAGCGCGGAGTCTTAACCACTGAACTGCCAGGGAAGTGCCTCCACTGTCTTTCTTTACACTTTTTCTGTGCGAGTGGTACTTGCTTTAAGGATTTAAAAGAAGGAGGGGAGAAGAAGAGGAAGTGGGTAAGGGGGGGTGGAGGGATAGTGAAAAAGAGAGAGACTGGCAGACTCTTTTTCCCTAAAGATCAAGGTTTTAAGTCTCCTGAATAACTTTACAACTAGACAGTTAGAGAAATGTGTTAATCCCTCTCATCCAGGAGAGAGAAATACGAAGTAACAATGCTTTAAATATTTTGAGAGCTGTTATTTCTTGAAGAGATGCATTCTGATGCTTGAGCAAAGCTTTCGCTTTAGAGTGCTAAAATATTTTCTCTTTCCCACTGCCTTCCTAAATGTATGCTTTCTGAAACATTAATTTATGACAACAGTTTGTAAGTTCCAAGTACAACAAAAGTGCGACTTGAGTCGGAAGGAAGCAGGCCGTGATTAATAATGCCTCGATTGGCGTTTGGAGGTTCTATCACACTGAAATAATTGTTGCTCGTGCTGGTGTTTAGCAGTTAAAAGAGACCATGGAAATCAACCGTTTGATTCTCAATTTCATACTGTGCCATACAATCAATTCTTTTTAGTCAGACTGTCTCTAGATTTACTTCTGAGCCATAGTAAAATGAGGAAGCTTTCATTAATCTTTCAGATGCTTCATATTAATGACAAGGCTCTTGCATGAACAATGTAACAGCAATTAAAAAGCCCATTAATCTGCATTACAGCTATTAAAGATGCATGTCATTAAAGGGTATGGAGTTTGATTCATTTTCGCTCCCCCCAAAAAACGGAGCAATTATGGCCTGGCAATGCACTTTGTCATCAAATTAGGTTGGGGTTTTGTAGCAAATGGCCTTGCAGCATTTAGCTCTTCTCCTATTTTATTATTCATGACTGAAATGTGGAAGTCAAGACCTTTGAAATTACTTTACCTTCTTGTGGAGTAGAGATGTTCAGTGCATGCGAGCTCTCGGTACAGCCAGCCAAAGTGCAAGCAGCTAGGGTTACTGCATAGTTTTTGAAGGGTAGCAAGCCTGTCAATATGCCTGTAATAAAAGGGGACAAAAAGAGGTTTGCATGTTTACCAGAAGAAGCTATACAGAGTATTGTGTGTGTGTGTGTAAGAAAGGGGGGTAGAGACACAGAGATACAGAAAACAAAAACATATGCTTCTTTAATTCATTTTCCTGCCTGTGTGCTGATTGCAGAATGGTGTGACTAGCAAGAAAAAATTTAGTCAGAAAGAGAGAAACAGATATCATATATTAACACATAGATGTGGAATCTGAAAAAACTGGTATAGACGATCTTATTTACAAAGCAGAAATAGAGACACAGATGTAGAGAACATACGTATGGATACCAAGGGGGAAAGGGGGTGGGTGGGAGGAATTGGGAGATTGGGATTGACATATATACACTATTGATACTATGTATAAAATAGATAACTAATGAGAACCTACTGTATAGCACAGAACTTCACTCAGTGCTCTGTGGTGACCTAAGTGGGAAGGGAATCCAAAAAAGAGGAGATATACGAATACGTATGGCTGACTCACTTTACTGTACAGTAGAAACTAACACAACATTGTTAAGCAACTATACTCCAAAAAAATTAAAAAAAAAGAGAGAGAGAGAGACCTGCTTATCGTTAAGACAGCTCTAAATAACATTCATACGTATGGATACCAAGGGGGAAAGGGGGTGGGTGGGAGGAATTGGGAGATTGGGATTGACATATATACACTATTGATACTATGTATAAAATAGATAACTAATGAGAACCTACTGTATAGCACAGAACTTCACTCAGTGCTCTGTGGTGACCTAAGTGGGAAGGGAATCCAAAAAAGAGGAGATATACGAATACGTATGGCTGACTCACTTTACTGTACAGTAGAAACTAACACAACATTGTAAAGCAACTATACTCCAAAAAAATTAAAAAAAAAAGAGAGAGAGAGAGACCTGCTTATCGTTAAGACAGCTCTAAATAACATTTTCCCAAATGTGCTTCTCGGACGCTAATGCCCCTGAGATGTTTCCCCTGTAAAAATGGGGGATTCCACATATAGTTCGTAAAGCAGAGCCCAGTGTACCTGATAGTGAAGATGGCCATCATCCCATTTCAGGATACTAGACCTCCTGCAGAAACAAAACTATCTCATTTTCTTTTACCTCCCATTTTTCAACCTTATTTAACTAGAGAGTCCTTCTCATGCGACATCTATTAACACACATTAGGAGATGCTACTCCCAAGAGTGACTTCATTATTTTAACGGTAGGGTACACGTATACAGACTATTTATTCACGTTGCAGCTAACAAATACGCAAATCAACATAGTTGAACAGTTAGCCAATTAAATAATTATGCTTTTGTACTTCTTGCAAAATTTAGTTTATTTAATTAAGACACCTGTCTTAAACAGAAGCATTGCCCACAGAAGTGTTGAATTAACCTGACTTGGTGGTGGATATATAAGATTTGTTCCGCAATTAAAGGTGCCTGCAGAAACTAAAACACATTTTTTTTTTTACTGGTGTTTATAATCAAGGCAGAGGCTCTTTATTTAGTTAATCCCGTGAATTAAAGAAGTATCAAAAATATAATTTGTGTATTTGCTCACCGTTGTTTTCTGTTGCAGGTTTCATAGTTTTACTCCCTAATCACATAGACTGCCATCATTCTCATAAAAAGATGGTCCTACTCGTAGTTTCCCTTTATCGAGTTAACCTTGATTGTTTTAATGAATTGGTATTGATGACAGCTTGCATCATTCAACAACAAATTTTAAAATACATGTTTGCCTATTCCCTTTCCCCAGTAGAAAGGATAAAATATTAAAAGAGCAAAGATCAGGATGAAGCAAAGACCACAGCCCTTGTTTGCTTTGGCCCCTTCTCACTTGCCCTCAGTCCCCACTGTTGCCTGCAGTCTTTATTCTAGCAGCTCCCTCAAGCATCCCCCTGGGCTACCCAACCCTCTCGGCTGCGCTTGGCACCAGCATCTTAGCCCGCGGCCAAAGAAGACAGCAAGCCAATGAACTAACACACATACACGTGTGACCATCTCATGCCAAATGCAGCTCTAATTTCAAAACGCCTTCACGTTGTCGCCTTCTGCTTTCCCTCACTCCTGCCACTGTGACTGTCATTTCCTCTTGAATCTCCCAGATCATGACCCACATTCTGAGCCCACTTTTTAAAAAGAGGTTATTTCTCCTTCCACTAAAAGTCTTAAAGGAAAGCTTACAGCATCACATATACATCTTCATCATGTAGTGATGTCGTGGTTAAGAGCAAAGATGCTCGCGCCAGATCATTCGGGTCCAGATGCCAATTCTACTACCGATTTGTTGTATGGGTTTGGGCAAGTTGCTCAGACCTCTGTGCCTTAGTTTCCTCATGTGTAAACAGATAATGATCGTATCTATCTCAAAGAAGAGGCCTCATGGGGATAATATAGTATCATGGGGATATGAGATGGGGTTATTACAGTATTCACCTCCAAGTGTTACTATCAAGATTAAATGAGTTTGGGACTATAACATGCTCAACGCAGAGCCGTGTAAGGGGAGAACTCTAGCACAGAGCCTTGGTAGCCCAAGCTATGCTACCATTCCAACTCAGTTTCTGCCTGCACTGTACTATTAAATATTGATTTTTATCTTGTCAAGATCACTAGTGACCCCTTACACACCAGACCAAGTAACCCTTCTGCAGTCCTTATTCTCCTCTACTTACTAGATTTTGCCTTGTACAGATGCCGTCTGGGCCACGGAATTTTCCCAAGGAGTCCTCCTAAATTACTGAAGGCTCCTTGTTTTTCTTGACCAACTCATCTTCCTTTCACAGTCCCTTAAATTTTTTTTTTTTTTTACAAGGTCGGGTCCTCAGGCTTCTTTCTTCTTCTGAACACTTGCCTTTGTTAGTTCACTTCTTCTAAACATTTGCCTTCATTAGTTCATCAAGCCTCGTCTCTCATTTATATCTGCAGACTTCACATCTCTCCTCCAAGCTCTGGTTCTGCATTTCTACCTGAAGGCCGTGTATCCCACGTGGATGTTCAGCTAGCATTTCACTCTCAACCTGACCCAATCAAGACCCAACAGTCGAAATTATTTTGCAAACTTCCCTCTTGCTATTTCTTTCTTTTTTTTTTTTTTTTTTAATTTTTATTGGAGTAGAGTTGATATACAATGTTATGTTAGTTTCAGGTATACAGCAAAGTGAATCAGTTATCCATATACACATATCCATTCTGTTTTAGATTCTTTTCCCATATAGGTTATTACAGAATATTGAGTAGAGTTCCCTTTGTTATACAGTAGGTCCTTACTAGTTATCTATTTTATACATAGTAGTGTGTATATGTTAATCATGGATGGACCTAGAGATTATCATATTAAGTGAAGTCACTCAGACAGAAAAAGAGTAATATCACATGGTATCACTTATATGTGGAATCTAGAAAATGGTACAAATGAACTTATTTACAAAACAGAAATAGAGTCACAGATGTAACTCTGTGAAAACAAACTTATGGCTACCAGAGGTGAAGTGGGGGGAGGGATAAATTAGGAGACTCGGATTAACATATACACACTACTATTTTTCCCATTTCTTAATACCTCCGTCATGATCCCTAAATTCCAGGTTCAAAACTAACGTGTCCTTGTGAGATATATCCCAGCCATTTTATCCTTTGAAAATCTTTGGCATTTGCCATGTCTCTCCTATCGCCAAGTTCAAATCTATCAATACTACAAGTCTAAATAAGATGAGTTGCGTGTCTGAATTAATATAATGCCACACTAACAAGTAATGAATTGGCCCCCAGAAAATAAAATTTTTAATCCTACAGTGTGCAAGGAAAATATGTTGGGACATGAAATGTTTCCTTTGTTCATCACCTAAAAACCTAGGTGGCATTGCTTCTCATAGGTGGCCCTGACCTAGCTGGGGCACAGATATATTGCGTCACAAAAGGCACAGTGGCTGTATACAGTTTGATGCTTTGCAATCTTTAGCATGAAGGTGCGTCAAACATCCAGATAATTATCATTGGGAAACATAAAAAGCCGTTCCATTATGTTGCAAAATACCTTCCCTGAGACATTCTTTCTTTCCAAATCACAGCTGAAGTGCAATGTTGGAATTGCGACTATTATACCAACTTAACAAGAAGGTTATTAGTGGAGACTTTAAGAAGGCTCATGTCGGGCTTCCCTGGTGGCGCAGTGGTTGCGCGTCCGCCTGCCGACGCAGGGGAACCGGGTTCGCGCCCCGGTCTGGGAGGATCCCACGTGCCGCGGAGCGGCTGGGCCCGTGAGCCATGGCCTCTGAGTCTGCGCGTCCGGAGCCTGTGCTCCGCAACGGGAGAGGCCACAACAGGGAGAGGCCCGCGTACCAAAAAAAAAAAAAAAAAAAAAGAAGGATCATGTCAACCCAGATACTGAGTTCACATTCACTAAATGGTCTTTGGTGCTTTATTTAACCTTTCTTGCCTTCATTAAATGAGGCACTTTGTGTGTATAGGTTTATCATGAAATTCCTTGGCTAATTTCTTCCCCCCTTTAACCTTAAGGACGTTAAAAAACAGGCAATATTCCTCTCAGCAAACGTGCATTCTTCAGTTTGTGCTTCAGGAGAGAAGTTTACCAAATTGTATTTCATAGAAAAATCCCAATATTCTGAAAGAAAGATGCTGGAGAGAAACCGGATCATCTTTCCGGCCATTTATCAAAGTGCTCACATTTCCTATCTCCAGGCAGGTGAAACAATAATAATAAACACTGAGAAATGAGAGCTGCAAAATAGAAAACAGAGAAGGAGGAGAAGAAAGCTGATGTTTTGGCTCTTGCCAGCTTCGAATCACAGGTAGAAAGTTTTGGGTGGCTTGTAAATCACATTTTCAAAAAATGTACCGTGCTTTCTAAGTCTGAGGTGGCCTTTCTTTCCTATTTGCAGTGGGGATCTTGCTCATAATGTTGTGTCTCAGAGACAAAGTTTGTCAAACCATCGGAATAATTTCCCCTAAATACAGGTTAGTATCATCGACTTCAGTAAGAAGAGCAGTGTAATGATTGAGCATTTTCTCTCCCCTTGTCAGGTTACGCTGAGGTTGGGGTAGGAGAAGGGGCTGGTCAACCAAGTGGTCCTCACTAAATCAGAATAACGACCAAGTCATCCTATTGCCTGAGACATGTGGTTTCTCTCTTTTGTTTCTCAGTATGGAGAGTTTACCAGGATGGATTAAAGTTAATGCTTATAAAAAGTTCTGCTATTACCAAAAGTAAACATATTCTCCCCAAGACTAGGCAAGGTAGCCTTTCTTTCTTGGGTATATCCCTAGAGACCATTGAGTGATTGGCCAAATGGTCTTCCTTTAAGTGTCAGAATCAGACTTAGATTGCATACTCTCCAGAAAAAAAAGTGGTACTACTATGACAGCATATCATTACCAAACAATTATTTATCAACTTTCCTTCTATATGCTTCTGGGAAAGGTGCTATAGACTACAGCTGATCTTTACAAGGTTTCTAATCTAAGAAAATATTAGAGCTAGAAGGACCCTAATGATAACGATAATACACAGATTAAATACATAAAGCAAAATGCTTGCATACATGTCAAGTGGACAAGGGCATTTATAAGATCCAGAGCTGCCAGTCCAAGATGATAGGGGATCTATATTTAATTAAAGGCAAAGAGAAAAAAAGGATAATCATTGAAAGTATATTTCAGTTAATATATTTAAAAGAATACTGGGGGGGCTTCCCTGGTGGCGCAGTGGTTGAGAGTCCGCCTGCCGATGCAGGGGACACGGGTTCGTGCCCCGGTCCGGGAGGATCCCACGTGCCGCGGAGCGGCTGGGCCCGTGAGCCATGGCCGCTGCGCCTGCGCGTCCGGAGCCTGTGCTCCGCAACGGGAGAGGCCACAGGAGGATCCCACGTGCCGCGGAGCGGCTGGGCCCGTGAGCCATGGCCGCTGAGCCTGCGCGTCCGGAGCCTGTGCTCCGCAGCGGGAGAGGCCACAACAGTGAGAGGGCCGCGTACCGCCAAAAAAAAAAAAAAAAAAAAAAAAGAATACTGAAAAACATACAGAGTGACATATTTATAAAGGAATCCCAGAGAGAAAAATATGGCATATACACTGTATTCTGTGTCCACAGAAAACCCAATAAGATAAAATGGGGTAGTCTCCCTGATGATCCTTAGGGTGTTTAAAATAAAGAAGTATATCCTGACGGTGAAAACTTTTAAGATTGGTTTGGATATGAGCCCCTTTTCTCTGGCAGACCTCACAGAGGAGTCTTTTTACCCTTTGAATCTGAGACCGTTCCTACCTCGAGGCAGGCCAGATGACCTCTCCAATTCCCTTTCAGCCGCAAAACTCTGTGAAATCCGAAAATGGTCTCAACCATGTCAGGAAACCTGCCAGTCTCTTTTGATAATGGAAGAGGGTGAGCTGAAAAAACATTCCATAAGCATAAAGGAAGCATTATTGATGTCTTAAAAGTGTTAGGATCCCATGAAACACAGGAGCGTTGGTATCCGGATTAAAATCATTGGCACCAGCAGGGCCAGAACTCTCACCGCTAAGCGATAATGCATTTTGCATTAATGCTTAACATTGAGAAAGCCTGATGGGCCACACCAAGGGAGTTTGAAGTAAAGTAAGTATAGTCCCTTTGAATTGCAGTCCTGTGGACCTCGGGGGGTGCAGAAAGCCCAAGCCGAAAGAACAGGGGCAAGAACGTGATTTGAGGGGTGGCAGCACATCACAGGAGGAAATTTAAGAGCCCTAGTGCGTTAGGTTCCAAACCGTGTGCTCTGAGGATTTCCACCTAGCAGAGGGGAAGAGCCTTCTCCTCGAGAATCGTGCAGTTTAAAGTCCCTCACAATGATTTTGGGAGCTCCTGGAATGCAGAGGGTATGACCTTTTGCTTCTTTACTCGGCCTGTTTTCCAGCAGTTATTATGACGGTTTACCAAAGGTGGACCCTTGATGTTTGCCCCAAACATAAAAACCTTTCATCCTCTTAGCTCACTCAGCTGTCTGCCTCACTATAAGAGATGCTCACTCCCGTCCTACCCTTTCCAGGGAGCTAGCAAAGGAACAGACATTGTTTCTTTTGACTGATCGATTATTATTTCCAACATTTGCTTTCCTGAGCTCTAACCTCAAGTTTCAAAGGAGCAGAAGGGAAATATTAATAGTTGGAGGTGGCCTGACTACCTAAGAGAAAATCATTGTGGAGCTGACACCAGCTGTGCAAGCTTTTGTGCCTCTAATAAAACTGTAGGCTGAGAAGCAGGAAAACAACAGAGGAGTCGGCTTTGCCACCGAGAGTTTTATGATTAACTACTCTGACTCGATGCAGACAAGTATAAATGCTCGGCCTGGAAACCGAGCCTGAGACACAAGACAAAATGGCATCCTTTTCACAGCCCAACACGTTTTGGAGGAGAAAAAGCGTCTCTGTGTCTATTTACATCCTTGAGCACACTCCTCCCCCCGCCTCCCCCCCCCCACCCTCAGCTGCCAACCTAGGTGTTTGGCCGGCATCCACTGTAATCTGTTCTCCTTCATTATGTTAATCTGTGGGCGGAAAGATTTCTGTCATCTTCGAATCGCTTGTACAGCAAATGGTAAACACCTTGGCCTGTCTGTAATTGGACAGGTGTCTGCATTGATGTCACCCAGCTTTTAATTCAATTAAAGAACTGGCTGCTCTGCTCTCATTATCCACCCATTTCTGTTGCACTCCGAGTCTGGCGATGAAATCTGCACACAGCCATCACCTACCCCGAGTCCAAAGTCTGTGGTCTCCATGCAAAGATCATGCAGAATATTTCAAAGGGACTCCAACAGTCCAAGTGTACTTTCCTGTTAGCAAAGGCATTTGGAATAAGATGAAGAATTTGTTCTCTCTCTCTCTTTCTTTACCTTTAAATTCTCTATTGTCTAAACGGTGTCTTCTACCTACTGGCCAGTAATTAGGAGCTGTCCAGCAAAAAGAAAAGCAGTCTCTAGCTTCCCCTCCCCAGGGCTTTCCTCCATCTCAAGAGAACTCATCAGAGTACAATGTTCTTATTTATTTGCTGGCATTTCACATTTGGATCAAGAAAGTGAGGGTGGGGAAGAGCAAGGCGTTTATTAAGAGGGCCATCTGGTAAGGGATCCCACACAGGCAGAGCTGAGACTGCTACCTAGGGACACAGTAGAAGAACCCACTTTTAACAGAAAGCCAGCCAGGGGAAGGAGAGCAGAAGAGAAGGGAACTTTTCTGGCTCAAGATTCTGCTGCAGTGCTGAGAAATCCTAAATTTTAAGTGTCCTACATCTCAGAATGAGTTTTGAGCCACAAACTAACCCAGTGGATGGATGAAAGAGACTAAATCAATACAACATGTCGTGATTTTTGGCCATTTAAAGGAACCTCTGCAAATAAAGTTCTAACGCAGACATTGTGACACAGTAACCTCATGAAACTGAATAATGACATTTGTTAAATATGGATGAAAATTCAACGGTCTAACAGAGATCTGGAAACGCACCAGGATGCTTCTCCTCTGGTTCTTAGTAGCCTAGGAAAGTGGCATTTGTTGTTGTTGTCTTTGGGGTAATAGTTTAAATAAAAATAAGGATCTCTAAGATTTATAAAATCAGAGTCAATTTTCATTTTAATCAAAAGGTAGAACAGCAAATGAGCTTAACCCAAACCTAACATAACCCTTTGGAAAGTAAAACTAATGTTTAACATATAATTTCCTGCAAATGGATTTTCTGACCTTATTTAAAATTTCTAGTACTAGGGAACACCTTGGATCAAAGACTAAACGGATTTCAATGCTTACAAATAGGAAAACCAAAATTGTTTATTCTTTCATTTTTTAAAATAAAATATAGGGTCTAATCCTAGTCTTAGAGAATGGCTGAAACAGTGATTTTAATTGACCTCAAAGCATTATCCAGTTAAGATTCTCTCAGTAGGCTTATAGCTAACTTCACAGTTTTCATCAATGCCTTCATGGTAAGAACTACAGAGTCTCTGTCATTTTGCTTCTAATTCTGCAATTGATTTGAAGCCACCCACTCATGTGAACTCTTTATGGAGCATAAAGGGCCGTCACTGATATCATTAGAACTCTCCCAGAAAATATCAGACTTGACTAAGCAGGGAGTCAGGCAAGGAGACAGGAGGAAAAGAAAAATAAATGAGAAAGGAAAGTCATCGCTTATTGACCAGTGTCCTAGGTCCCCTGCTGAAAGCCTCCGATAGGATGAGCCCCTTGTACAGAGGGGGCTGCCGTCGGGCAGAGTGTAAAGGTCGCTCAAGTCCACAGCAGAGCCAAGGTCAGAACCTACATCTTCTGACTCTAAGATCACTGATCCGCTTACTAGACCTAAGCCCCAGTTCTGGAAGAAGAAAAGAAGGTGTGTTGAATAAATATTACTAAAAATAATATCACACTTTTATACGAAATACTTGATTTAAATATATCTTAAAACGTGTTAATAGGTTCAAAGTTATTACTAAAACCTACTGTATACAAACAGAAAGTAAAATGCTTATCCCTCCAAATGAGTGAGTGTATATGCCTATAGTATTCCCTTACGAAAACAACTGATTCATAAGAAACACTACATCAGTGTATATGTGCTTCTGTGTGTTACTGAGTATAACACTTTATATGTATATATATTTGGAACTACTCGAAGACTTTATATATATATATATATAAAACACTATATATATATATAAAGTCTTCGATTAGTTCCACATATAGATACAATACAAACATAAAATGGTCATAAAAGTTAGAAAACAGAAAACTTGAGGTGACTGTTCCTTTTCTTTATCAAATCCTTAAGTATTTATATCCAACACTATAGCATGGCCAGCATGCCCAGTTGATTACTACGCTACAGCAAAATTGATGTATTACCATCATACAACATGTTACCAAAAAGAAATCCAAATCCTGCACCGCGAATTCTTACTGCATAAAATAAGATGAGTAACTTGTAAAAAGCCCCATCTGAAGCTTTCACAATGTACGAGGAGTTCAGGCACATTATGTACTCAGGAGGGTTAGACAGAGCTATTAACTCACCAACAGTGCACTACCTGACGAAATTCTTCTACATTAGCTAAGCAGGAACACGACATCATTTCTATTTTTACGATTTATGTCATAGGCCATATTTTTGTCCTGTGAATTTTTCAGACCAATTTCTTTCAAGATTTACATTTAAAGAAATAGTTTGTAATAAACCACAAATACGGAATATTAATCTATGGAGTACTGTGAAAAACGGCAAAGACTTCCTCAAAATTCATCTTTTAACAATCCCATCAAAAGGAATTTTTCAAGTTTACCTCTGATGTTTGCCTATTGTGGCAGAGACCACTAAATGCCCTCTCATTGTATATTCTCTTCCTCCACAGTAAAATGAAAAGACTCTTTTAGCTGGGCAAATGGCCACTTTGAATAAGGACGTTTCCAGCAATCCATGTAGCTAGATATAGCCATGTGGCTAAGTTCTAACCATAGAATGTAACCACAGGTGGAGGAATAACTTCCAAAATATGTCATTAAAGTGAATGTGTATATCCTTGTTCAACCATTCCTCCTTCCTGCTGAACAGAAACCAAACTAGATGGCTGATGCTCCAGCAGCCATTTTGGACCATGAGGCAGAAGTCTTGTCTCTAAGGATAGCATAGCAAAAAGATGAAGAGTGTGGATCCCTGGCACTGTGAACATCCACCCCTACATTGACCAACTGTAAACACCTATTATCAGAGAGAGAAAAACTTAATTTTGTTGAAGTCACTGTTATTTTGGGTTCTCTGTCTCTCAAGAAAAAGATAATAAAAAATGAAAAACTTATCTCTACTGTTTTTGCCCCCATAAAACACTCATTTTTAATATAATATTATACTTTAGAGAAAGTACTGCTTGTTACGTATATTTTACCATTAATTTTAAAAATCAGGAAAAAAAAAGCAGATTGTAACAGTAGGATCTAGCACTAACCTGGAACATAGTAGATAATGGTTTTGTTTTTAATAAAATGAATAGTTTTCACTCTGCGTCATTATCAGCTTTGCAGCAGCATGGCTTCCATTATTTTAAATTGCAAATATATAGTCCTTGAGCTTCATTATGAGGTGTAAGTTTTGGAACTAATTTTTAGATTCTATTCATCCTACCAACATTTTTTCCCCATGGGGAATATGTATGTTAAGTTCCAAATATATATTTAAGCTGTGGTAGTTCTGCATATTATTTCATAAAATTAGAGAACTATAGAACTGCAGAACCAGTAGTTCAAAACTCAACTCAGCATGATAAAACAATAGTAACATTACATTAACTACAGGGTTAGCACCAAAACCCTGTATTTGTTTGTTTATCCCTTCCTTCATTCCTTCAAGAAAAGTGTATTGATTACCTACCTTGAGCAAGTTACTAAACAAGACTTAAAATAAATATAAAACATGATACTTGTCCTCTGGGAGCTTACTGTCTAATGAAAAAATAGAATGGGTGTACAAAGAGCAGCCATAGGCAGTTTTAACAACTGTGGAGTAAGACTTCTCAGCTGAATAGAATAAACATTACATGGCAGGGAAGTTTTTATTACAGTTATCTCTCTGCAGGCTTCTCAGGTAAGTATAGTAATTATACATATATATATAATATATAACAAATATAATATAGACGTATATGTGTGCATATACATACACATAAAGAGTAGAATCTTACTTATGGACAGACTAATGGTTGGGGTTAAGTTCCAAAGTCAGGCATAAGGCAAAAATCACTCACGATTTAAAGTCCCCTTGACAACTCTTTATACGGCCCATAAAGTACAGTGCATTTGATTTTGTGTATGCCTCTAATTCTTCATTAATCAATGATTCTCTATGGCTCTTAGTTCTTCATTCTTTTTGTAGACACCCCAATGGTGTCTACAAACAAGAGTTTCCCTTTTCTGTCAATAGTTGGGAAACCCTAAAATTATTCACACATTCTTTCCTTCTAACAGGTATTGATAGTTTCAGGATTGGATAGCATCCTTTGCCTGTAAGATTATTTTCAGAGTTTCTTCACTCTTTCTTCTCATGCCTTCCCCACTTCCAAGGTGTGTGGTTAAATGTGTGTAACTGAAAAAAACAGATGAGACTTCACTACGAGATTCATTACAATTATATTGCAAGCATGGAATTGCACTGGTCTCCTTCTTCTCTGGATCTAATGGGCATTTTGCATTTTGTATATAAATAGAGAACTCTCTGCCTTTCTGATGGGCATCATGGCCTGGGGGCTGAGAGGGTTGAGTTTGTTAGAAATGCAGAATCTCACACCACAGTCCCAGACCTACTGAATCAGAATCTGCGGTTTACAGAGATCCCAAGTAATTCTCACTTCCTTTTCACTAGCAGCTTTCAGAAGCACCACGCTTAAGGGTCAGAGGCCCTACTTACACTGCCTCTGTTTCTTCACTTGCCCTACCACCGTTCTGCCCACAAAGCTAATGCTGTTGGAACAGGGGCAGGAACAAACAAAGCAGGGGTAAATTCAAGCCCAGCAGGTGAAAATGATCCCTTCTCACCTGGCCATGCCCCTCACCCCAGTGGTTTTTAATATGTGGTCCACTGACCTCTGCAAGAGAACCGACTAGAACACTTGGTAAAGGCAGATTTCTCAATCCTAGCCCAAATACACAGACTCTTGTGCATGGAGCCCAAGAATCTGCATTTTATAAGCAATCCAGAAATCACCTTATGACCAGTAGAGCTGAGACTCACTAATTATTACTACTAGCTGTGGAAGAGACAGAAAAATGAGAGACTTTCAATATGGAACCCACTTGTTTCAGGTAGAAGAAGATGAATGTCTACTGTATATGAGGACTGAACCAGTTTTCACAGCAAAAGCTATATTATCAGTTGCATTATAAATTAAAATGTCTTTCTTTTTTTTTCCATAAATTTAGATTTATGTGGGTCATCTGAAAGGTTATTATTATTGGTTCATCAGCTAAGCTACAGTAAATAATAAATATGATTATTATTACCCGAAGAAGGAATATAACTCCTAGAGTTTAGCTCAATGTAATGCAACAATAAAACTGAGAAAATATCTTCTGTGTACCAAGTACATTCCTAGCACTATGCCAGGTGCTGTACTAATTATGCTGATAATTAAGTCTACATGTTTAAGCATCTTCAAGAAAGAAATTTAAAAAAATTGTATCTGTGCAGATTCTTGAATCCATTCATTCTTGACAGAATTTCAAATCACATTGGGAAGGGTCTTTCTGAGCAGCCCTGGGTTTGAAGGGAAATGCCAGGGCTGTGTCTCTGGGCAGCAGCTTTGGACGTTAAAAGTGCTGGAGGGAAAATCAGCAGGAGCTACGCAGAGTTAATTGGAGCCCTTTGCAACTAGTCTAAAGATACACTGGAGTGATAACTGCAGGGCTTTCTACCCTGAGGCTCCAGCTGAGAAAATGAACTTTCAAGAACTCCCTGCTCTGAACCCTGGCCTTTGGAGGGCACAGAATCCAGACTCTGAGGCCCAAAGGGGCCCATTTGTACCTGAGTGGGGCTGTTAACCCTTGGACTCTCCATGCTACTGGGATTTATCACATTTAATCCTCCAGTAGCCAAATTCATGAATGGTAAATACTCTGTCTCAAGCTTCTATTGTTCCAGCTCTCTTAGTTAATATTCATCTTTTTTTTTTCTTTTGCCTTCTGCATTTTGTAAGTCTGACCATAATTTCCCATTTCTTCCCAAGAATCATTTCACTTAATTTTTTGTTGTCCTGTGATTTTCCTTTGCTAATTTTATTACTTACTTTTAACAGCTCATCATTTTTATATAGGCATTTCTCTTTCTTTTTTTTTTTTTTTTTTTTTGTACTATATTTGCAAGTTGCAGTTGGGAGGTGGAAGTTGTCATAAGAATTTCTGGTTAAAATTGAGACTTGATCACTGGTGTCCAACAGTGATCAGTGTTTGAACAGTGTTTCCCAATGCTGGCTGTACAACAGAGTCACCTGCTGTCACTTTTAAAATACCAATACCCAGGCTATATTCTAAACCAAAACGTCAGACTCTGCAGGTGAGACCTGGACATCAATATTTTTTAAAGCTCCCAGGTGGGTCAGTGTGCACCCATGGCTGAGAACTACTACCTTATAAGAACACCAAGGAAATGACCACAGGTTTTGAAATACCTGTAAGGACAACAGGCAAAGACAAATGGACTACTTGAAGGAGAGCCCAGGGCAAACCTGATCCTGAGCTGGGTGCAAAATGCCCACAAGTTCTCAGCACTCCTCCTCCACCCGATACTGGGAAGGAAGAAGTTGACTTTTACCAATTGCTGTGAGGCTAATGCGAATTTACCCGAACTGAACCCCTCCTAATCCCAGTGAAGGTTTTTATTAACTGCAACTAGGTGCCCAGTAAAATGACTTGAAAATGATTTGATTTTCCTGAGCAAACACTCACTCTGAAGGTAAATTTAGGGATAGGGCAAGTGAACTGTGGAAGTAGGTGTGTGTGTGTTGGGGGCAGCATTTAACAAATGGGAAAAACATCTGTAACTCAAAAGGAACAAGAGAACATAGCACTCAAATTCCAGAAGACTATTTAGGCTCTGGGGAGGATTTAATTCCAGAAAACTGCAAAATTTAAAAGTCATCAGTTTCATGCTATAAAGATTGAAAAGAACCTGGAATCCATGAAACAAGAGACAGAAGGTAAATGGCAGCAAAATGCCCACAAGTTCTCAGCACTCCTCCTCCACCCGATACTGGGAAGGAAGAAGTTGACTTTTACCAATTGCTGTGAGGCTAATGCGAATTTACCCGAACTGAACCCCTCCTAATCCCAGTGAAGGTTTTTATTAACTGCAACTAGGTGCCCAGTAAAATGACTTGAAAATGATTTGATTTTCCTGAGCAAACACTCACTCTGAAGGTAAATTTAGGGATAGGGCAAGTGAACTGTGGAAGTAGGTGTGTGTGTGTTGGGGGCAGCATTTAACAAATGGGAAAAACATCTGTAACTCAAAAGGAACAAGAGAACATAGCACTCAAATTCCAGAAGACTATTTAGGCTCTGGGGAGGATTTAATTCCGGAAAACTGTAAAATTTAAAAGTCATCAGTTTCATGCTATTAAGATTGAAAAGAACCTGGAATCCATGAAACAAGAGACAGAAGGTAAATGGCAAACAACAGAGATGAAAACTGACAATACTGAGAAGTAGGCAGAAATCAAAGTGAGTTGGATGAGGAACAAATGCAAATCTTATAAAAGATTGAAGTAGAGGGGCTTCCCAGGTGGCGCAGTGGTTAAGAATCCGCCTGCCAATGCAGGGGACACGGGTTCGAGCCCTGGTCTGGGAAGATCCCACATGCCGCGGAGCAACTAAGCCCGTGCGCCGCAACTACTGAGCCTGCGCTCTAGAACCCGCGAGCCACAACTACTGAGCCCACACGCTGCAACTACTGAAGCCTGCGTGCCTACAGCCTGTGCTCCACAACAAAAGAAGCCATCACGGTGAGAGGCCTACACACCGCAACGAAGAGGGGCCCCCACTCACCACAACTAGAGAAAGCCCACGTGCAGCAATGAAGATCCAACAGAGCCAAAAATAAAAGACAATAAACAAATTTTTTAAAAAAAGACTGAAGTAGAAGAATTAAGTACTCATCTCAAAAGATTCAAACAGCTGAATCAATACTGCCAAAATCAGAAAATGAAATAGGAAAAAAACTCTGAAGCAAAAACCCAGAATTCGGAGACTGAATAGTATAAAGGTAACAATTAATTCATTGAACATTTACTATGTGCCTGTTTATGAGCAAAATATTCTATAGAGTTAATTCATTGTTGTTTTATCTTTGCAACAATTCCCTAACTTGAAGAAGGTTTTTACCCCCAGTTTATAAATGAGGAAACTCTAATACAGTGATATGTTTTTAAATGCCTGAGATCAGACAGTTGATAAGTGACATAACTAGATTGACTTGACACTGCAAGCTGTGTTCTGGACTGCTAAAATGAGGAGGACAAACTGGGAAGAAATATACACTATTGGAAACTGTTATTTCTTGCCAGAAGTAATGATGATATACACAATAGCAAACTTTCCAAGCCAAAGAAAGACCCAAATATGAAGAAAGAAGAGCTCATTATATAACAGGAAAAAAAATGTAATGAAAAGAAACCAACACATTTTATTATCACTCACTTGGTTAAGGACCCTATGTGAACCAACAAACCTAAATTGTCTTATACATCCAGTATCAGTAATGTTCTTTCAAATAAATACCACTTTAACAACCAAAAATTAAGCATAAAAATCTCAACAAATGTCACCTCAGAAATGCTAAAATGGGATTACTTTCAAGATCAATAGCAAAACTACTCATGAACTACTTTATTGTCATCTCTCTTGGTACCTTGTTATCTCAACTAATTGGCAAAACAGCGGCCACCAACCAGTCTCCACACTCCTAACATCTCCACCAAATCCAGGTATCTGGCTCTCTACCTTCTCCCCCCTCCCGCCTCACTTTCTAGTATTCTTTTTTCTTAACTGTGAAATCTCTGACTTTGATACTTACTCAGCCTGGCTTTGGGGCTTTTCAATTCACACTCCCCTCCCTCAATAGACCGATTCGTCACAATAAAAGTCCACCTGGCAGTACCAGAGTCCTCCACAATCTTTAAGATTACCTCCTATGTACTTCCTTGTCTGTTCATTTCACAACTGTGAGCAACAGATACATCTTTTAAAACCCTTTGGGGGAAAAAACGTTAAAGAATTCATAGTCCACACAGGCAAGAACAGAAATAGAGAAATAACAACAACAACAAAAAGTACTGAAACACAATAACAAACAAAACTGGAAAGCATGAAATATGATGACAGAAATAAGAGCAATCAATTGCATAAATCATAAAAACAAACGTGAGTTAAACTCCTCTACTAAAATACAGAGAATTTTAAGTTGACTGTAAAACTAAATCAAACTAGATTCTATTTACAGAGATACACTTAAAGCAATGTGACTTTAAAGGTTAATATACAAATGGTGAATGTACAAGTAATAAGAAAAAGAAAAATACAAAAAAAAGCAAGTTACCAAAGAAACTGATAATTGACAAATCCAAGAAAGTGACCAAGTTGCAATAATTGAGAGTTTTTCCTTAGTTTTTTACACATTGGGTATATAAAAATAAATAACAGTTGGTCAGTGGTGCTCTAATTTTCTTCTCTCTGTATACCATTCACATGCTTGAAATATCCTACAGTAACATCCAATAGCTTATCATACTGGTTTTCAATCTCAGGGGTACTCTCCTCCAGAAAGATATCCTTCAGAATCTGGGCAAGGCTGGTGTAATTTGAGAAGCCTCCCTGCCCCGTTTCTGATTTGATCTTACCTCAAATTTAGAATTACTAATTCAGAGGATATGCATTATATATATATATATATATATATATATATATATAAAATCAATATGGTATATGTAATATAAACAAATATTAGTCTACCCTGAATGGCGAGGATAGGTTTTTTTTCATATTACCCATAGAAAACTAACAAAAACATTTAAAGGTGCTATATTAACTATAGAAAATGTTCTTTAAAATCTGCACATAAAATGTAAATCAAAATAAATGAAAAACGGGGACATTGCCACACATAAGGCAAACATAAGTATAATATTCTTCATACATAAAGAGATATTTAAATCAATGAGAAAAATGTGACTCCTCCAATAGAAAAATTGAGGATGAAATGTGCTAGGTATGTCATAAAAGAAGTACAAATTACCAGTAAACAATGAAAATACTTAATGCCTCTAGTAATCTAAATTTGAGGTAAGATCAAATTAAAGTAATATTCTGATATACTTGGAAAATTTACAAAGTTTCTTTTACCTCTAAAACTTGTCAACTAGGATGAAATGAAAAATAAAATCTTGCATTCTGCTTGCTGGTGGGAGTATAATTTGTACAGTCTTTTTGGCAATTATTTGGCAACGTAAAAATAACTATCCTTTGCTAAGAAATTACCATATGTTAAGCACTGTGCTACATGCTTTAAAAACATCTGATAGTTAACATTTATGCAGCGTGATCCGATCCGTGTGTCATGTGCTGTCCTGTGTGCTTTACATACACATGGATTCATTTAATCCTCACAGGTATCCTATGAGGTGGGTAGTTATTTCATTCTCAATGTACCCATATGGAATCAGAAGCACAGAGATGTTAAGTAATTTGTCCAAGTTTACACAGCTGAAAATTGTTAGACTTGGAATATCATCTCACTTAATATCTTTAATATTCTTCTGAGGTTAATATTATTCTCCCATTTCACAGGTTAAGACACTAAAAAAAGATCCAGGAGAATACATAATTTCCCCAAAGTCACAGGGATGGTAGGCAGCAGAGATTTGCATCAATGTCTGCTTGACCTCAAAGTCCAAGACTGACTAATGCTTTAAGAGAATTTGACCTAGTTGTTCCATTTCAAGGGGTTTATCCTACCGTCATTGTCAGGAATTCTTCCAAAGATTTACATACAGACTTTTAAAAAATCATATTAATTATAACAGCAAAAGTTGGAAATCCAGAAAATAAGAGGAGACTGAGACAAAATGAATTTGGGAGAGAGACAGTGGAAAGCAACTGAAGAATTCTAAAGAGAGAGCCATGATGTTTGGTTGCGCAGTGGATTAGAGTCATGGGCGGGGGGGTGTTCATGAGAAAGCAGAGTACTGTAGTTGTCCAGGTAAGAGATTGGAATGGTTTGGCTTGGACAGTAGATAGGGGAGAGATGGATCAATTTAGCACACAGTTTAGAAAATGGAATCAATAAACATGGATACATGAGGTATGAACAGAACGTAAAAGTTGAGAAAAATTCTCAAGCTTAATCAACTGGGTGGCTGGAGGTGTCATTTATTGATATTGGGAATGCAGGAGGAACAGGACTTCAGGTTTGGAGATGGTAAATTTAGAGATTATGAGAAATCAATTGGAAATGTCAATTTTTCCAAATGTCTGCTGGATACACACATTTGGAAGTCTGGGTAGGACGTGCATTTAGGAGTCAATAGTGTTTGTAGGATACTGGATGCTTTGTGAGTCGATGATTTTCCTGGAGCAAGATTGTAGGGGAAAAAAAATGAGCAAAAGAGAGAGAGAAAAGGTCCCGGATCTAAACCCTGCGGTTCTCCAAAATGCAGAGTTAAGCGTCAGAGGGAGTGGGCAAAGGACACTGAGAAAAGGGGGCCCAGAACCAGAAGGGTCAGAGGAGCGAAGAAACATTTCAAGAGACAGTAAAAAACCCACAGTGTAGAATGCTATCGCGCTGTGGAACCAGGACTGTAAAGCGTTCTTTGGATATTTAAACATGGAAGTTGTTGGTGTCCTCAGCAAGGCAAGTGAGTGGAAGGCAGACCGCGTGAAGAAATGGGAACAACGCCCCAGATGCTTCTTGGTAGAGGCACGTTTGGGAAGAGGAGAGAGGGCACAATAGCTGGATGGGACTTTAGATCAAAGGAAGATTTTTGTCACTGCTTTGGGTTTGTTTGTGTTTAACAATGGGTGTTGACAGGTGGAGTGTGAATGACCTTGGGCAGAACCCAGCCGGGCGGTGGCTCTAACTCTGGCATGCACCGGCATCACAAGAGGAGGGCTTGTTAAAATGGGGATTGCTGAGCTCTACCCCACAGCTTCTGATTCAGCAGGTGTGGGCGGCCTGGAGAATGTGCATTAATAAAAAGGTCCCAGGTGAGGCTGTTGATACAGATCCAAGGACCACACTTTGTGAACAACTGCAGGAGACAGAGGTTAAAGATATGAGAGAGGAAGAAAGACCACCAGTAACAGGTCTAAAAAGGCAAGAGGAGGTGGGGTCCAGAGGACTTTTGAAGATTTTATTTTTGATAGGATAAGGGAAGCTCTGTGAAAAGAGGAAGGAAAAGAGAGGAAGGTAAAAAGTAAAATAAAGAATGATGGTAAATGCCTATTATATGCCCACAACCTTTTAAAATGTTTTAGCATTCATTAATTCACTTAACCCCTAATAACAACCCTATCAGTCAAAAAAAAAATGCAATTAATGCATATATTTGGTAGTAAGAAAGTGACAGAAATTCTTTATGATAGATTCTGGAGTTTTTTTTGCTATCTCTTGGCTGCAATGCGCAGCCTGGGCAAAGGCTTAATCGGATTGGGTTTTTATCGGACGGGTAAAATAAGGGAGGAAGGAAGTGAAAGATACCAGGGTTTTTTTGTTTGTTTGTTTTTAATTGGTTGTGTATTTGGGCTGTAGATTCTAAGGAATCTAAAAAAAATGAAGTTTGAGAGAGGTGACCGATAGATGCGTTAGAAAGACAATTAAGGCTACTTTAAAATCCATCAAATTTGTCAAGTTATGCAAGTCTTTGACAGAGGAAAAATACTTTTTTCTATTAAATTTGTTGATGCGTTTTACTTTTGTTTTGGTCAAAGGCTTACATTTGACTTTCCATTTAAATGGGCCTTAACATTTCATGAGGCTGAAAACTGCTGTCTTACTACACGTGCGGGACTTCGAGCACGGCACCTTGCGCGACGTGCCCGAGTGTATTTCACTCCAGCCTTTCTGCGCGGCGTGCGTGCCTCACCGTGAGAAATTGATTCGCTGGTTTGCCAGTCCAACTGCTGGTGCTCTAGTACTCCTCTACCTTGACATAATTAGGTTTAATCAACAATTTTACAATAAATAACAGTGCTGTGAACTCGGGCTAGTCCCAACGAGTGAACTTTTGCATGGTGAAATAGGTCACTGGCCCCATACGTACACGTAGGATGGCTAAAAGATAACATCTTTTTAGGATGTATAAAGATCCTAGGTACAAGGACCTGATTAAGGGCACGAGGGCCCTGTGGCCTACTCTTTTGGGGATGGTGAGAATATCATCCTTGTAATGAAGCTATCCATAAGAGCCCATAACCATCATAGAATTATCCTTTCCATCCGAGGTGGATAGAGGTGTCCAGACCATTAGATGATCCTTGTTGTTTTGAATCAGGCAAAATATAGGAATCTTTAATGCGTTGGGGAAAAAGCCTTGAAGGATGCTTTTATTTCAAGTCAAACCAAAAAGAAAATTAAGAAGACCTACGCCCTTGAGGAGTCGCCTTTACCTGTGAAGGTGCTGGTGTCAACAAGCTCAGAGCTGGCAAAGGGCAGGCGGGGCAGACCGGGAGCATCTTCACTGTAGGCTCTCAAAATGTACTTCTCAATTACACCTCTAACCACAACAGGGTCATCCCAGGTCACCTCGATGCTATAGCCGTTTATGCTGCGGACTCTTGAGGGAGTTGGCACACTTTGTGGAGCTGTGAAAGGATAAAAGAGAAAATAGGGAAAATGGCAGTTCTGAGAAGACTATTGTTCCTATTCTTCACTTTTAATGGCCGCAGTAAATCAGACTCAACCATTAGCATAAATACAATTTATTAGAGTTGTAACTTTTCAGCACTGATTTAATATGACTGCACATCTTGAGCCATTCCGTTTAAGCGATATTTCAAAACCATCAAAACTCCATTGACATCAAGTTCTTTCAAGCCTAGTCCAGGTTTTCCAAAAACATTTAATGTATCTGACATGTTTTAAACATCACTCATAAAGAAGGAGGTGGATGGTAGGCAGATAACAAGTTCAAACAATATAATGATGTACCCCTTTGAAGCAAGATAATTAGACTGTTATTATACATAGTGGTTTGACACTTTTATATTGTCAATGTATTAGCCAAAAAATATCACAAATGTGGTGATTGTATTGTACTTGAAGGTCTGATCCCTTTTGCCAAATTCAATTGTTTTTCCAACTAATTTTAAAAAAGCAAAGTTCTACCAGATAGGATATATTCCTAATTGCATTGAGGCGGGGTGGAGGAGCTGGTGCCCTTGAGATTCTACAAAATCATTTTCTTTGGAACATCACAAAATAACACCACCAAACGAGGCAAGTTTAAAGGAACTTGCTGCAAAACCTCACTTGTAAGCCAAATCCCCTAATTTAAAAAATCTATAACCTTTAATTATTAATTAGATATTTCTATGGTTCTGATCAGTAACGACTTCAGCACAGCTGACTGCACTGGGAACACTGAGAAAAAGCCCAAGGAACTTCATGGCAGGATGATGGATGAGAGACAGGCTCTGACAGCTCCTGAACTCCTGAGCCCTGTCGATGGAGGATCACTCTGGTTTTCCCCCATCAAATAGCCTCCTTCTCTGCCTTTACTGTTCAGGCCAATAAAACAGGACAGTTTTAAGGGAAACAATGTGAACATAAGGGATATGAGGAAGCACAGAGGTGGAGAACCACTGTCTGAGCAGGTAAAACACCACGGGCACTTCTGGAAACACACAGGCTACACAATCAAGTTGCAAGTAATGGGACAATGGGAGTGATTTTGATTTTATTAGTTCTGAAATGTGGTACAGAGCAAAGTAGAGTCCTGTCTAACAGATGGTCTTCTCATAAGGGACAGAGCAAAACTGACTCAAAAATAATTAAAGAGTGCAATTATTCTCCAACCCTTGGGAGCATGTAGCTGCTTGGTGTTGTGGTCAGATTGTAAATATGAATTTATGGCATAAGACTTTGTGGTCAGATCATTGCTATAAATTCAGAGCTCTATTTGCCTACTTTCTCGGTGGTACTCAAAATGGAGACTATTAAGCTATGTAAGTGATGCACTTTCTAGACACCTATTTACGTTGTTGAATTAGACTGAAAGCAGGCTTTATAGTATATTTGTTAATAAAGTAGAGAAGTGTGAGATAGGGGCAGAGGACATGCCAGTAACAGATGAATATTTTACACCAGAGCTTTTTCCAAGCTCTAAAGTTGAAAAGGATTTTAAGGGATCATTCCGTTCATTGTCTTGCCTATAAATAGATGATGATTTAAATCATCCTGGAAAAGTGTCAAGTTGGCCTCTTCTGGAAAATCTGTAGGCAGACAGCTTTGAAAATTCTTATTAGTAGCCCATCTCAGTACTTAATTATCTTTTAGATTAAAAAGATTCCTCAAAGGATGCCTGTGTTAGTAACCTGTTATTGATAAAGAGAGGGTATCTTGGTAAAAAACACATCTTTAGACAAATCGTGACTTGCTAAGGATAATTTTCTTCAAGAGGCGTGTCAATCATATGGAAATGTATTTGTCTTTCTGACAAATAAATATTTTCTCCAAAATGGTAGAAGGCTACTGATTTCACAGAACTTTTTTTAATGAATGCCTCCCTGTGACGGTAATATGTGAAAAGATTCTGTGGTCACTGTCAGGAGGACAAAGCACTTATAAATCAGTTATCTGAGATTAGCTCTAATATAGTCCATTTCCTCTTTGTCTCCCCATTCAACTCAAAAAAAAACCAAAAAACAAAAATTAGACCACTCAGCAATTTCTATCATGGGAGAGTCATTCTAAGACCCTAACAGTAAGCACCACGGCAAACATCTGCCATGATGTGATAAAAGACACATCCGCTTCCAACCAGGGTGCAGGTTTCAAATGTGCTCTTCACCGGAAAGGCAAGGGTCTATCACCCCTACCTAAAGGTAATGCTGACTTTAGCTTTTCGGGGTCTAAGCAGTTGTTAAAGATTTCCTTTTCTTAGATAAATTACAGTCGATGTGGGCCTATTTCATCTTTAAGAACAACCTGAACTTACTTTCTTCTGCATCTGAAGAGGAAAGCATCAAGCCTGAAAAAAATCCTTATTAAATACTTGAAAAATCAAAAGCAAGGATCTGCTAAGCATTTTTTTTTACCAACGACGGGTGCCTTTGCAAACCAGGGCATGCTCTGTCACAAGATTATAAACATACTGCTTGCTTCACGGGTAAGAGTCCTTCCTTTTCTTTACATGCACCAACGTGTGCATTTGTGTGCACATACACATTTTAAGATAAATGGTATTTACCTGCTCCTGTTGTACGGCCTCGACTCCAGTCGCTAGGTACTGAACCTCCTTCGTGGAAGGCTGTTACTCGATACAGGTATTCTTAAATGGAAGTAAGAAGTAGAAGGTTAACATATGACTCGGGTAGACTAGTGGTGGGCTGGCAGGGAGGGAAGAGGGGATGAGGAGGAGACATGGAACATTGAATTTAGAGCATTTCCACATTACCTGTGAAAGGCTGGAGACCACTCTCGTAAACGCTCTGCTCTTTTCCCTGATAAACCAGGATGGAGTCATTTCCCCTGCAGTTAACAGCACTGTCAGTTGACAGGCATCCATCCAGATTGACTCTGATAGCACCGCTGGACACAGATGCCAAGTTAACGACAGCGTCCTGTGCAAATTTCACATCTTTCATGCAACCACCGAAACCTAGCAAACAGTAAGGGATGAATGTCACATAAAGGGCTTGAGTCATTAATTACCAATCATTTTTGCCCCCTGTAGTACTACATGTTGATGAAATTGTGCAAGGTGGGGGGGGGCTTTAAACACAATTTTTAAACTTCCAAGTCTCGTTTGGGAGATCCTTTATGCCTCCCCCTGCTTTTTTTTTCAGGCTAAGCTGTTGCACGAAATAGTTATATTTATGTTATTTTGAAAAAATATATAAGCTGATAATTGTAATTCGACTGAATTAGATTTAACTGAAAAGTATGTATTATATCTCTTTAGGAACACATTTTTATGTTTATTCCCATGAAATAAAATTGAGGCAAGTACACATTATCGTGAGGGGGTATCTACACATCCCTCAATCCTGGAAAATTAAGTTACCTGTATAAGTCAGTGTCTAAGTGCCAAAAAATAGTATTTTAATGAGCATGATATTCAAGAAGCTCATTGGGGAAAAAATACATTTTGAGTTCCTATGAAGAGTAGGAGTAAGAAGATAGTCTCAAAATATACTAAAATCCTGAGATATTGCTATGAATTCCGTCACGAGCATTTCATAGACAGAGAACAAATCCCAGTTGAATCAGGGAACAAAGGAGCTACGACTGTGCTCTACCACTTTCACTGAGTTCCATAATCTCGACTGTGCAAAATGATCACCAGCTTTAGGTTCATGTTCTCATGACAGGGACCAAATTCAGCTCTGGCAACAGCAACACGGGAGGTTTTCTGGAATGTGTATTCTACTAGGTCAACTTTAGAATGACCACGGGGCATTCAGTTCTGGGAAGTTTAGCAGAGAATGTGGAGGAGGTGGGTTTCAAGTGTGCACTGCTCTTCTTTTTTTTTAGAGAACCATAGGGCATCCTGTCAGCCGGGAAACAGCAGTGGCTTTGAATAACCTGCTATTTTGTGTAAACAGAGATCAGTTCTGTGAGGTTTGGGAGTACTCTGCTCAGAAAACTGCCCACAGTTGTCAAAGAAGGGACAGACAGACTGTGTTTGAGATCGCTGGAGCACACACTCTTTCTTGAACAAAACACTGTCAAGTCTGAAAGGCCCCAAACACACGATTAGTTCTTTTCAAGATGAAAGCACATCAGCAGGAAATGGAAATGAAACATAATGCAATGCTGAACAGTAAAATAAGTTAATGGTACAATGACCATATTGTTCTCTTCAGCATTTATATGGTGTGTTATTCTGTCTTCTAACACTTTAAGTTGAAGCCTATTTCCTTTTAAATGTCTTTGCTATTATTCACGTTCCTTTAGGCCCGACTGATCAATACTGCTAGTCTATCTTCAATACACAGCAGATACTCAGTAAGTTGGGTGAATTGAATTGAAAGCAATGAAGCTCAAGATAAAAGCTTGAAAATTCAGATGCTAATTTCTTTACCAGTAGTAATTTTCTGATGGCCCAGAGCTGAGTCACCAACTTCTCTGTCCTCGAGTTTCCCTATCAATAAAATGTGAACAGTGGAAAGACAGCTTTGGCAAACATCAGTGTGCCCTTATAAGAAATGTCCCGTTATTGCTCAAGAGGTACAGAATTTCAGGTTTGTAGGATGAAAAGAGGTCTAGAGATCGATGGCGGTGATGGTTGCTCAAAAACGTGAATGTACTAAATGCCTGAACTGTACCCTTAAAAATGGTTAAGGGCTTCCCTGGTGGCGCAGTGGTTGAGAGTCCGCCTGCCGATGCGGGGGAAACACGGGTTCGTGCCCCGGTCCGGGAGGATCCCACATGCCGCGGAGCGGCTGGGCCCGTGAGCCACGGCC
>NC_041217.1:15048069-15072117 GCF_002837175.3 Physeter macrocephalus
CCGCAACGGGAGAGGCCACAACAGTGAGAGGCCCGCGTACCATAAAAAATAAAAAAATAAAATAAAATAAATTTTTTTAAAATGGTTAAGATGGTAAATCGTACGTTAGGTGTACTTTATTACAAGTAAACATGGTAAAAAAAATTTTTTTAAAGAAATGTCTTAAACATTAATACACAAGATGCAATTTTAAATTTGGGAAAGGCCACAGAGGTAGGCTTCCTTCACTCTGGAGATAAAGAAAAAAAGGTCCAGAAAGTTACAGGATGAGGTTTCTAAGTAGGAATCCTCCTTAGGAAATGGGACTCTGGCCTCAGGCCTTTGGGGGTGCAGATGCCTGGGCTCTAGTGTGGGGTCCTCACTGTACTACCCTCAGGGCGGTCAGAGGGTTTGGTCAAAGTTTGCGCCATTCTTCCAACTCTTCACCATCAGAAACCCTCCCACCGGAAATACTCCCCAGCGACCTCTAAAATATGAATGGGATGAGAGGATAAAAACAGGGGAGAGGGCCTGTCTGTGGGAAGACTAAGGATGCCTCCTTTCCTTGCTTCCCTGCCTTTGGGAAAATCATAAGCCACTCCCCACCCCTATCCTACCCCCAGGTCTCTAACTAACTGGAAGGTGGTCTAGAGCCCTGGGTTGACATATCAGAGAGACAGTAGCCCTTCTGGGGGAAGTGGTCCAACAATGGGACACTTGGGCTCACAGGATGGCTGACTCTCAGCCCCACTCCTGACCTCTCTGCTCAGGGCTTTGGACAGACCATAACCTGGGAGACCATATGCCATGGCCTGCTCACTCCCAACCCAGAGGTGAGTGCTGGTCCCAAGTGTTAGTTCTAGATAAATGCCCATGATCTGAGGTGGTACCTCTTCAGCAAATTATGTTGCCCAGCATCTCCAAAACACAGAGGAAAATTCATTTGCATTGGATTTAAAGGAAGATTGCAACATTAATGGATACAAAAAATAGCTCTAGTAGGACCACAAAATAGAGTCTTTGAAAAAGGATGCTAATGGAGAAGCACAGAAAGTTTTTTATGACTACTGATAGTGGATTGAAAAAAATACAGGTAAGTGAACATGATTAGTTTGAACTGCAATTTACTACGTGCATGCAGCACCTCTATATTGTGAATATTCTCCTGTTCACTGTATAAAACATGCAGTTATTTATATAACTCTTACTATTCAAAACATCTGAGTCAGAATCTTAGAGGATAAAGGCATAAAATCTGCATTTTAAATAACCCTTCCATGCAATTCCAATGGATCCTGAATAGTAATAATAATAATAGCTAATTTTATTGTGTTCTTACTATGTTCCAGCTACTATACTTCAATATTTTATAAGTGGTTTGAGAATCACTGATATGGATGATATTGCAATGATAAAAATTTAGTATTATCCATAAATAAAATATCTTTCAGTATCACAGTCTTAGTCATAGTGTAGATTAAGTTGTTCCCCTTGGGTCTATGTTGATGTTTTAAACTTCCATCATTATCATCTTATAATTCCAATTTTAGCCATGTCTCTAGGACCACCATAACAACGGGTTTTGGTGTACTTTGAGAGTAAAATGCCCAATATACATGGGATTTTTCCTAGATGTAAACAGAATCAAGTAATTTTGCTCCTATAAAGAGTTTTCAAGCTCTCTCTCACCTCAGAAGCCTGAAAACCAGAAGAAGCCCTTATATGAATGTAATATTTTTAGCTGCTGTTACATCTTAAGTGCCTTGAAAATGTCATTACTGTCTTCCACCCCAGATATTCATTAACTCCTACTAGTACCCTTCTAAACGTCTCCTTAGAGCTTGCCATATATTTTCTATTCAAAGGCATTTAAATCTTTATGTACTTACCAAATAGGCAAAGACTGCTTCGTGGAAATTTTAACCATTCAGGGTGCATAGATTTTGAAATACGGAGAGAACATTTTCTACACAGGAACATGCTTGGTGGCAAGCTGGAAGTTTCTGTACTTTCCCCACTTGATAGAAAGAACATCGGCCAATGCTCATGAAGGAGAGCACTTGACCATAATAAGGAGAGTGGGCTCTGACACCAGGCCGCCCGAGATGGGTAGGCTTGCCATCTGCTTAGCAGTCATTGACCTTGGGCAAGTTACTTTCCTCCCTGCCCCCAAGTTTCCCCATCTGTAAAGTGGGGATACAGATAACAATACCTGCCTCATGGGCTTGTTATAAAGAACTGACCCACTTACTCTCACATTCGGCTCTCAGAACCACGCCTGTCACACAGTATGAACTCACTTACTGTTAGCCTTTTTTAATCAATAATTTCTCTGATTATGTTCAAACTCCTTACATGAGTTAAAGGCCTGCTTTAGTTGTAACTCACACATTCACATACTTTTCGTTTCCTTGAAGGTTATGTATAATAAATGACACACAGACTTTTCACAAGTGTGTTTGAAATTCAAGTAAACCCACACTTTCATGTGCTTTGCTGCATGAGAGCTCCATGGAAATGCGTGGAGACAAACAGCATTTACGTCAGAAAAAACCCAGGGAATTTAAGGCCATTTTTCTTGGCTGTACACACCAACCTAATTTATTTTTTAATCTGTAAATACAGATAATGATCAGTATTTAAAAGAACCAGAACCACGTGTGTTCAAGAAAAACATACAAGGAAATATATTATATATATAATATATATAATAATTATTAAAAATATATAATTGTAATTTATATATATACACATGTGTACACACATATATACATATATATAAATTACAATTATATTTGATGAAGATATGTTAGAATAAATATATTGATTGTAAATACATATGAGAGCACACCCTTAAGGGCAACATACAAAACTATCTGAAGAAGTGTTTTTTGATTTCTTTTTTTTAGAGCTTAAAATTCTTCCAGAAAAGGGGTGAGTAGGTATTGCTTTCAGCCTGATTCGACTGCTTTGTCTTGAAACACAGAACCACCAAGACCTGGTAGGACCAGGGCTGTACTAACTTGGGAATTCCTCCCGATGGAGTTTACCTTGTTCCAGCTTCAGGTGTTTATAAGAGTCGTACAGCTCCCGTGGGGTTCCTCCCACATAGACGGGGGAATTCACCATCAGTGGCTGAGCTCTGGACTCTGACACACGCTCCATCAGTTCATTCATGCTTGTTGATAGGACGGAACCTTTTTTTTTAATGACCACTTTATTCCACTTTCCGTCACAATAGGACAGCCCCAGCCAGAGATCCACTTGTGTAAAGGTAAGACTAGTATTTAACCGGAAGCTCAATATTCCACTCTTCAGTTCCATCTGTATTTCATATTAAAAAGAAAATAGGTATATAAAAGGACTGCAGAATGGCAGTTTGGAAGAGAACAGAAAGTCAACTTCTTGAAGAGAAGAAATTTCCCTGAAAGCACTCTATAAAAATGTCCCACTTTATTCTAAGCAGAACTGGAGTAACACATAATGAAGTACTCTGCAAGCTTATAACTGACATGAGGGATGTTGTAATGAGTCAAACAAATTTATACCCAGTAATGATGATACGATGTAATGCAATATTACATAGGCAAACCATTTTTTGTTCTTTTTGATGCAGCATAGGTAAAAGATTAAACCCTAGCATAAGTGACTGAATGACTGAAGAGAACAGTTTAAACTATGACTCTATTTTTATTTGAATCTTTAGAAAATGAGAAAATGCTACTTCATATATCAATTTAATTTCAGGGAAAAATATGACAAGACAATAAGAAAATGAAATGTCAAGCCTGATTAAGCTTATTTTAACTGGCTGGTGAACTCAATTTCAAATTTGTAAAATGTATTTTGATTCAATATTTCAGTGTTACTATTCTAAATCTCTAACTAACCTAATTGCTTCTATGTCTATTCTTTTAGATTAAAGTGCCATTTTCTAATATGAACATATTTTACCCACATTTTCATGGCAAAGGAAATGCCTCCATATGTTTTTCTTCAAAATTTTACTCAATAATTATTTTACCTACTATGTTTTTATTTTGTTAGAAGTCAAATTAGTGACCGTAAGGTACTTAAAAATTTGAGATCATGTCAATGAAGCAAATTAAATAACGCTATATAAAAAATTATTGCTTTTCTATGTAAAAATCATCTTTGTGAAGTACATCGGATAAACAGTCATTCATTTTTGTATCCTTTCATTCAATAAATATTGATTCCCCTACTATGTTCTGTAAACCTGCTACTACAAGAGAAATTGTTCCCAAGAATGGCACTGTCTTAATAGCAGAGGCAGGGCTTCCCTGGTGGCGCAGTGGTTGGGAATCCGCCTGCCGATGCAGGGGACACGGGTTCGTGCCCCGGTCCGGGAAGATCCCACGTGCCGCGGAGCGGCTGGGCCCGTGAGCCATGGCCGCTGAGCCTGCGCGACCGGAGCCTGTGCTCTGCAACGGGAGAGGCCAAAACAGTGAGAGGCCCGTGTAAAAAAAAAAAACAGCAGAGGCAAACATGTGCGGTAATATTATAAACAAGATGGGGATGGGGTAGAAAGAGATTGGAGAGAAGATACACCTTTTGTTCCCTGGGAATTGGGAAAGGTTTGAAGTAAGTTTTTTGGAAGTATGTAAGATTCATGGAGAATCTCCAGCAGGAAGATTAACATGTTCAATGGGATGGGGACATGTATGAGCACATTAGGTTTAGAAAAAGGTACGAAATTAGATAAAAGGATACATATGGGGGAAAGAGAAAGAAGGGGTTCTGCCAGGTATGTAGAAACAAAATTTTGGAGGATTTTGAGTGATATGGAAAAATAATCATTTTTCTCTTGTCTGTCTGATGCCAAAAGCCCATATTCTTTCTACTAATATCCTACACTAAAAGTTCACCCTTCTGGTCATAAGAAGTACATCCTATAAAAATGTTCAGAGTAGCCTTATTCACCATGGCAAAAACATGGGAACGACCACTATTTCATTGAAAAGAGAAGAGATATATTATTACCCAGCCATGAAAAATACTTGGAGAACATGAATAACTCAGAAACAATGTCAAGGGCTAAAGCAATTGCCTAAAGATAGAAACTTTTACAAATTTCTAAACCAAAGATTTTTAGGCATTTACTCATGATGTTCAAACTATAAAAATGCAAGGAGATAATAAACACAAAATTATGATTACATATTACCTCTAGAGGGAGACAGGGAAATGGGCTAAGAGATGGCCTAGAGGTAGATGCAAAAATTTGATAATATTTTAGTTCTTGCGTTGGGTGGTAGGTTCATGAGTGTTCATTGTACTATTATATTTTATTTTATATGTGTGTGTGAAATATTAAATATATAATATATATTCTTTCAACACTATTATATAAAACATAATGAAGGAACATTTTTCATATACTGGGAAGGTAAATTGCATTTCCTCAATTCCTAATATTTAGCCTATTTTGTTAAAATTATAATTTTCAAAGTATAACAGTCATTTAAAAAATCATCATGGTCCTAAAATACAAAATGTTTCACAGGATTCCAAAAGTGAAAATGACATGGGGGTAAAAATAAAGCAAAAGTGAATTTGGAAAGAAACCCTAATTAAGTATAATGTAAACACATGGTTTATTGATTTTAACGTTGGATCTAACATTTTTAAGTAAATTAATTAACATACAGCAAGAAAATCAGGTCCATCTTTGTTGTAAATGAAAAGAAGCAATCCATTCAATTGGTCAGTTCTGAACTTAAAGGAAATTTCAAAGTCCATTCCACCATGAAACAAATATGGATAAAGTTCCAGGAACCCTTTAGAGAAAAAAACATGTACAAATCAGCATGTGCAAAGCAATACTGTTAGCATCGTAAGGGTGTCATAAGACAACCTTAGGACATATTCTGTTGTTGAATAAATCTCTCACAAAAGAAGATGCAGATCAATGTTAAGAAATTCACCTTGTAATATACAGAAGTAGCAGAATGAACTTGACATACCTTTTAAGAGGAAGCAAGTTACTAAGTCATGGATACAATGAGGACTATTACTAGTTTATCTAAGTATTAACAATAAGTAGTTGCAACTCTGGATAATGACAGTGATGAGAAAAAGCAACGAAAAAGTGCACAGAGTATAATATTATTTAGCTTTCTGTTCTGAACGTAGTTTAACGAATCGAATATCTAACCAACTTAGTTATAAATGTAGCAGGCAATAGTGGGCTTTTATTCCAAAAATAAGCCATGGTGGCCAAGTCACCATATTCCCTTCCACTCCTTACCCTGGGTGGCTGCTAGACAGAGACTGTAGGTGGCTCGTATGCTGGGCACACTGCGCCTCACCTTTGCCACAGCCTTTGGAGCAATGGCAGTGATGGTGGTTATAATCTCTAGCTCTCCCTTAAGGCCCTACTTACCCCATCACGCAGCTGAAATTTTACTCTTAGGAACACTGTCAGTCTATATCATGGGATAAAACAGATATTGTGTGGATTAGCCTGACAAAACAAAACTCCTTTGAAACATCTGAGTAAAACTATATTCTAAGTAAAAAAGTGGACTTACAAATGGACATTAGTGGCTCTACCATGGGTAAACCCCAAACTGGCAGAGATCTTACACATGAATATGTATTTATGAGTCTTACTATTTATATTATAAATTCAGACGTTGAGAATATATGTGTGGGCATCATGGCGTAACTAGGTATTTCTGAGATAGCAGGTTCATATGAGGTCAAAATAATTGTATCAGGAGAGATTAAATTACACCAAAGATAGAACATACAAGCTAAGCAATGACCAGTGTCTATTTTAGAACCTTACCTGTCCCTAGGAACTGAGCTCCCTCTTGTAATGAAGTGGGGCATCCCTCCCAGTTGTTATACACGTTGATTTGCTCTTCAGAACTCTGCCAAACCAGACGCCCCCAAGCGGCAGAGGGATTATAATTCTTCATAAAATACACATCCTTGAGACAGCCCACAAAACCCTTTTGGATTATGTCTGCAGGGGTTGAGAGATATCAAGAAATATGTATTCTGAGAAATTCTTTTCAAGCAATGAATTTGATGTGCCATTAAAATCAAAGAAATAGGCAATAGCTCTCACTACCTACTTACTACAAATTTTTAAAAAATTTTCTTCTTTTAAGATTTTTTTTTTTATGTGGACCAATTTTAAAGTCTTTATTGAGTGCGTTACAGTACTGCTTCTGTTTTATGTTTTGGTTTTTTTGGCTACGAGGCATGTGGGATCTCACTTCCCAGACCAGGGATTGAACCCGCACCCCCTGCATTGGAAGGCGAAGTGTTAACCACTGGACTGCCAGGGAAGTTCCCAAACTTCTTAGTAACTCATGTAAACACCACACCATCAGCTAGGGTAGGTGGTAACAATTTGTAACGTTTTGCTCTGGTTCAGACTCATCTTATCTGCAGAAACAGATGTTTGCACAAAAACCTTGGTTTTATAGTAATAGCAAGACTATTGCCTCTTGAACTAACAAGGGGATCTCATCTGCCACTGGTCTTAAAAATAAATGTGCAATAACATATTTTAAAAGTAAGATTTAAAAGAACTCTACCTATTAAATCTACAGTTTATAGTTTAGTTCCCTCGTCATTTTGACCTAGTCTGTTACACAAGTAAAGCAATAATTTCATTTTTAGGAATTAATGTAATGTTAAACTTAATTTTTGAACTCCCCACACCACGTCGGTGTGGGGCTTATGAATACATTAAGTAGGGTGGTCAGAAGAGGTTGGGAAAGAGAAAAAGTGAGCAAATGAGAGAATTAGAGAGCAAAAAAAAAAAAAAAAAAGAAAAAAAAAAGAAAAGCAGAGAGGGCGAGAAGGCACCTGAAGCTGAAGTTGCATTTCATATGGCAGTGTCCTTACAGGTCAGTGGAAAGCTTAGTTCTCAGCTTTTGAGTTCATGACCTGATCTTAGGGAAGGTATTCACCAGCAATCAAAGTTTTACAAGGTCAATTTATATGTGCAATGTCAAATTATTTATTTATAATGGACAGCTGTCATCTACAGGAGGGATACTTGCTATTGGGGTATGCACTCCTCCTGATGCCTGCATATACCAGAGACAAGAATTGTGCTTGGTGGGCAAAGAACTAGGACAAAGACTCTTCTCTCTTTCTTTCAATCCGTGTGTGTGTGTGTGTGTGTGTGTGTGTGTGTGTGTGTGAGAATGTTTTCAAGAGACTTCACCAGTCTACAGTAGCCAAATGAAAGCCCTCTCTTCTCTACAGGTATTTCTAAGGAGGTAATTATAACCAGTCTTGAGGATTTAAATATATCCTTCTCAAAAAATTCGTTGAAAGTTTTTGATCCCTAAATAACATAGCTTTGACTGAAATTAGTAAAATTCATTTCAGCAAAAGTTTAATGATCTCCTTTTACATATCAAGAACTGGGTACTAAGAACTGAAATGCAAGTAGTACATGGTTCCTTTAGAAAAGAAGAGACCTAAAGGAAATTTTTGACATACTGATGTAGGAAATACAGCATGAGATAGAAAATAATACTATTACCCATACTTTAAAATAATGCAACTTGATTCTAAAATGTGGTGACAACATATAAATTCTATACCTTTCCCAAACTCACCAGAATCCTTCCTGAGGATGGTATAACCCTGTGGCAGCCCTCCCACAAACACTCCTGTGTTCTCTCCAATAACAGTACTACCATTCAGGGTGGCCGAGGAACCTATGGATGGAAAAGGAGATGAGAATTCCAACTTCAGCAGGATAATCTATTTCTACTAATTTAATGAATGACTAAACCCTTCCCTGGGCTTCTGGACACCCTTCTTTCTTGGTTCTCTACATATCGGTTACTTTTATTCACTGGTTCTTCCTCATCACCCCAACATCTTGATGCTGGAATGACCCAGACTTCCTCCATTCTCAGATCTCTTTCTCCACCTACACAGATACCCTAATCCCCTCTAGAAGGATGAAGAGAGAGCTCGGTACCTGTGCTAACTCCCAGGGCCAAAGATCAGAAGGGGCCTGGGTCCTTGACTGTGTTGCATAACAATGCAAATCTGTTAAAATGTCTATCTTACTCCATCATTTTTGGGGAGAAGGGGGATTTTTTTTCCAGAGCCCAAACAACTCAATTAGCCCTACTTATATCTGGGACCTTGGCTTTAAATACCATCTTTAGCTGACAACTCCCAATTTTTTTATCTCTAGTCTGGAACTCTTCCCTGAACTCAGATCCGGGAATCTGCTTGATATTTACACTTGGATCCCTCATAGGTACCTAAGACTTAACGTGTTCAAACTGACATCTGAACATCTCTCTCTGAATCTGCTTCTCCCACTAGCTTTCCCACCTTAGTTATGGTAGTTACAGTCTAAAGGCCCCAAACATTGCAGTCATGCTCTACATTAAGGGTTAGCAAAACTCTTCCGTAAAGAGCAAGGTAGTATGTATTTTCCTCTTTGTAGACCATACAGCCTCAAGCAGCCATAGACAATACCTAACCAATGGGTGCAGTTGTTGCCAATAAAACTTTATAAAAACAGGCATGGGCTGGATTTGGCCCAAGGTGGTAGTTTGCCAACCCCTGCTCTACCTCAATCAAATTCTTTAACATTTACAATACATCCAGATTTCTCATTTTATCTACAATTCCTTCCCTGGTTCAAGAAGCTATCATTTCTTGTCTGGATTATTTTAGAATTATTGCAGAAGCCTATTTGCTGGTCTCCTTGCTTCTGTAATGAATTAATAAGCAGAAACCTCAATTAAAGAGAGTTGGGAGACCAGAAGGTAGAGCTCTCATACCTTGCAATGAAGGCAAAGCCAACAGGAAGAAGAAAGACTCTTCTTTCCTGGCAAGGACTCAGCCAATGAAAAATCATGAACACTTCGTTTACTACAGTCCTCCCAGCTTCCTGTTCACCCTCTGTGAAAGTTTTCTCCCTCCCTTGCCATGCAGGACTTGCACTTGGTTTGCCATGGCTGTAGACCCTGAATTGTGATTCTCTGCTGATCCCCAATAAACCCCATCTTTGCTCGAGAAATATCTGACAGTCTATTTGTTTTAGGTCAACATTTTGGTGGACCCTATGGGGACCAGAGAAAACCCCTGAAGGCTCCAGTTCTGGTGAACAAACAGGTGTGGCACCCACAAAGAAGCCCACTGTGCTCACTGCTTACCCACTGTGCTCACTGCTCTTACCAACCCTGGAGTTTGAAGGTAAATCTTTCTCCTGGATCTGAGCTCACACCCTCTTTGCATTTGAAGCTCTCCAGGCTTTATGCAAGTTCTGCTTAAAGGTTTTGTCTGGTTAAGGCCTTGTTCTGTACCTTAGTATGCATTTGGAACTTCAGTCTAATTTTGAGATCAGACTGTTTCAACCAAGACTGGCTGAGAAGTCATCAGCCCATTCCTTCAGGAACGAGGCTGCTTCACTGAAACTGTGCTAGTTTTTCAGCCTTTAACCCATTCCTTTGGAATTAGGGTTGTTCTTTGGAAATGACTGAAAAACCTTAGGCCTGGTTTCTACAGGACCAAACTGTTTCCCTAGAATTGGCTGGTATTAATTTGCATGCTGTTTGAGTTGGGAGCTGTTTGATTTGAACTGTGAGCTGTTTAAAAATTATTCTTTCTCTCTGGAGACAAACCTCTGAGTAATGAGATCCCAGTTATCTACATATTTTGAGGGAGCCCCTGCCGACAGGTGCTCCTGACAATTTTATGTTTAAAAAGTGTGGTCTTTCCTCATGTGCATTTCCATCTAAATGGACCAAACTGACCTAAGGCAATTTAGAATATCAATGGCCATTATGGGGAATTTTTGGAATCCTCAAAGTTAATTGGACTACAATAGCTCAGAAATTCCCAGAACTGAATAGTATGCCTATTTTGATTGGCATGTTGAGGTTTCTAAATGTAATTAGGAGCCTAAAATTGCCACTCAGCAAAATGAGATTTTAAGATTAACTGAGGCAAACGTGGATAAAGAAAAACAAAGTGGCTCTCCATGCCTCAGGCTTTTCTTCCTTGGCTTCTCTGTTTCAGGCTCCACCTCTGGTACCATCTTGTCTCTCTTCCTCAGCTCCTCATGGCCAGACTCATCTGGAACCATCTTCTTTCCTTCTCTACTGCCTATGCCCCCTCTAGACCCTCAGTTTCCCCCCCTAATAATTCTCTCACCAAACTTCCCCTTTCTCTGAAACTTTCCCCACTCCCTTTTCCTCTGAACTTATCAGAACCTGTCCCTTTAAAATTAAGCCTTCTGAGGTTCCAGAAGCTAAACGCTTAATTTCTTATATTCCCTGGACTAAAGATGAACTGCAAGCCACAGTCAAAAATACACCCAAAGTAACTGAAGATTGTCACAGATTTGCTGAGGAATTTAGTGTAGTCATTCAAACTTATCAACTTGGTTTCTCTGACTTACCTTAGCTAATTCATAGGTTTGTTGGTGATGGCAGACCCAGCATTGGATCAGAACTGCTAATTGGGAAAATCCTAAAAGGTCTCTAGGATAACAACCAGGAGATCAGCCCTCTAACTTATTATATGATCAGGCTTGAACAATCACTAGGTGACTTCACTGAGCAATTCCTAGGGTTTTTCCAAAGACTGTCAACTGGAACAAAATTCAGCCTTGTACACAAAAATCTGATGAACCTGTTCATTACGATTACAACTGAATTCAGATTATTTTTATGCAAAATTTTGGTCTTCCTCCAGATGTTGATTCCACCTGGGTAGCTTTTAATTCCATGTTTATTAATGGGCCAAACTGGGATCTTTCCTTTCTAATAAAAAGGACCAGGATGGAATGGAAAACTATGTCCCATCTAGTTTTGATTAATCTGGCAAAACTGCTCTCTCACACTATAGCTAAATCACCTAAAAGGAAGACTGCCTAAATTCTTAAACTTCAACTACAGCAAATGAAGGCTCCTAAATGAAACTAAAATCCTCCTCGTTTCTGGTATTATTGAAAATAGCCAGGATATTGGAAAAGAGTCTGTTACAAATTTAAGTGCTTTCAGTGTCTTCAGCCCTCTGACTAACCTTTCCAACATCCTCCAACTACTCAATGACAGGCTCTGAGGAACTATAGGGGCTCTTCCCTATTCTCCGTCTTAATCAGCTTAAAGAAATGTTTCTCAAGATTGCGGTTGAAGCTCTTCCAGTCCTAATTGACACCAGAGTCACACACTCAGTGCTCCATCCCATTACTAAAAAGCAGCCTCTGCCTCTGAGTACTAACACAGTTCAAATACTGGGGATCTCTAACGAATCTCAAGAGGTTCTTGTCTCTGAACCTATTCCCTTTCCTTTAGGCCCTTTGAGAGACACATGTATTTTTCTCCTTAGTTCCTCTGCCCCTACCAATTTATCAGGCTGAGACTTCTTGGAGAAGTATCATGTATCATGCTGGAAATTCTTTCTTCCAAAAGGGGGAAATAATCTAGAATTTGACAGTAGCCGTCAAAATCACCAACCAGGTAAATTAAATGACCCCTTTGACATCTTTTTTTTTTTTTTTGCAGTATGCGGGCCTCTCACTGTTGTGGCCTCTCCCGTTGCGGAGCACAGGCTCTGGACGCGCAGGCTCAGCGGCCATGGCTCACGGGCCCAGCCGCTCCGCGGCATGGGTTATCTTCCCTGACCGGGGCACGAACCCGCGTCCCCCGCATCGGCAGGCAGACTCGCAACCACTGCACCACCAGGGAGGCCCAACATCTTTTATTTGTTCTGTCTCTGACAGTTCTAGAGAGGATTTTGGAAACACTGATCATTTGTCCCTATTGAATCAGCCACCACCATCTTTATGGGCAAAATCTCCAACTGATATTGGCGAACTTCAAAGAGCACCTCTTCCCATCAAGATTCAAATAGATCCCTTGGGCTTCCCTGGTGGCGCAGTGGTTGAGATTCCGCCTGCCGATGCAGGGGACACGGGTTCGTGCCCCGGTCCGGGAGGATCCCACGTGCCGCGGAGCGGCTGGGCCCGTGAGCCATGACCGCTGAGCCTGCGCGTCCGCAGCCTGTGCTCCGCAACGGGAGAGGCCACAGCAGTGAGAGGCCCGCGTACCGAAAAAAAAAAAAAAATCCCTCAAAATCTCTTCCCAGAATTAATCAATACCCTATAAGTAAAGAAACCCTTCAAGGCATAAAGCCTATAATAGAAGATTATAAGGCTCAAAACCTCATTATGCCTGTACTAATTCCTGTAAGGATGCTATTTTACCTGTAAGAAAACCTAAGGGCTGAGGGTAGAGGTTTGTCCAGGACCTCTGAGCAATAAGCAACGTTGTTATCCCTAGACGCCCTGTTGTTCCTAATCCTCAGAGGTTCTAACATCCATTCCCACTGGAAGCAAATTCTTTACTGTAATTGATTTATGCAGTGCATTCTTCAGTATTCCACTTGATGAAGCTAGCCAACACCATTTTACCTTTACTTGGAAAGAAAAACAATTCACCTGGACAGTAATGCTCAGGGTTTTACTGAGAGTCCTTCTTATTTCTTGTAAATCCTGAAGGTTGACCTGGATGATATAAAGTTTTCTACAGGTCTACTTTGCTGCTTATGTGAATGATTTGCTTCTTTGATCTTCTAAAGCCTACTCACAGGAAGATAGCATCCACTTTCTAAAGCTTTTAGCCTTAAAGAGACATAAGATTGCCAAGGAAAAATCTGTAGTTTGCCCAAACCCAGGTTTGATATTTAGGGCATCTGGTATCAGAACACGGGCTACACTTTGATACAGATAGACTTCATAGTGATTGAGGAACCTGTTTTACTGGCCAGGTACTTCAACAAGTCTGTGGCATCAATCCTCTGATTTAGTCGATCACAATAATGGCATTATTAGACCCAACTGGCAAAATTTGTAGAGGTCATACAAATACCTTGGCCCAAAGCATTGCTATTGGTCCCTCTAAATCTCAGATCCACACTTTCTGTAACTCAAAAATTCTCACCCTTTGAAACAGTCACAGGACACCCAACACACTTGGTTACTGCTTTTTTTGACCTACAACTGAAAAGAGGAGAGATACTCCAATAACGCAAGGGCCAAATTGCTCCTATTAAAAATAACCATGTTTTGGTAGAGCAATCTTTTTACAGTGCACTCTCAGGAGACGAAGACCTTAAGCATCACACCTTGCAACCTGAAGACTTTATCTACTGGAAAAGACACCTCCAGAAGAACTTTCTTCAACCTTATTGGAGAGGCCCCTATCAGGTATTGCTAACCAACCCTTCTGCCGCCAAAGTCCAAGGAATAGATTCTTGGACTCACGTGACATGCCTAAAGAAAGCACCAAATTCTGAAGAGACCTCAAAAAGTCTGGTGACCTGAAAGTAAATATTTCCCAGAACTGAAGCAGACAACACCTGATGAGGCAGCTTTCTGAAGATATTTGGACCAGGTCTTTAGGAAGTTTATTGCCAAACCTTTGACAATGACATAATGCTTCAGATGATCTCCAATGTCTATGATCTTGATAACATATGGAATTTAGGCAGACAGTGTCTGAGAGTTCTCCCTTCTACCTTCCCTTGTTACTCGAATATGACCTCAGTAGGTTTCCAATCTATGCATTCCCTTCTGATATGAGACCCCACACACAGGAAAGGTCCTTCCTGGCGTTGAGGGACAAAAAGCCATTGAAACTAGAAAAGCTGACTCTTGATCAGTGATGCTCTGAGAGAAAGACCATGATCAAAAGGGGGACATATAAAAAATTAATAAACAGAAACCTCAATTAAATAGATTTGGGAGACCAGAAGGAGCTCTCATGCCTTGTGGTGACAGCAGAGCCCAACAGGAAGAAGAAAGACTCCTCCTCTTTCCTGGCAAGCACTCAGCCAATGAAAAGCCATAGACTGTTTGTTTACTACAGCCCTCCCAACCTCTTTTTGCCCTCCATAAAAGCATTCTCCTTCCGTTGCTGTGTGGGGACTTACAAGTGGCTCACCATGGTTGTAGACCCCGAATTGCAGCTTTCTACTGATCCCGAATAAACCCATCTTTGCTGGAAAAACATATGGCAGTCTATTTGTTTTAGGTCAACACTTCCATCCTTGTTCTCCTTAAAACTTATCTCCAAAAGAGCAGCCAGAGTGTTCCTTTTAAAGAAAGAAGTCGTGTCATGTTACCCCTCTCTCAAAATTCTCCAATGGCTTCCCTCTTTTCAAGTAAAAGCTCACAAAGCCCTATGTAATACAGACCCAGTGGCCTCTCTGATTTCACATTGTAACACTAGCCCCTTCAACCTCTCTTTCCCACATTGGCTTCCTTGTTGGTCCTTGACATGGCACATATCGTATGCTCCCACCTCAGGGCCCTGGGACCTACTGTTCACTTGACTTGAAACATTCTCTTAGACATTTGCCTGGTTTGCCCTTTTATCCCCTTTAGGTCTATGCTCATATGTCACCTTATCGGAGAGACCTTCTCTAACAGTCTTTTATAAAATCAAAACATCCCTTCCCGAACACACACACACACACACACACACACACACACACACACACACACCCCTTTTCCTCTTATCCTGTTTTATACATTCTCAGAATGTACCACTACCTGATATTTGTTCAATATTTATTTATTCTGTTTCCTGCCCCTCTCCCACCTAAAGTGTAAATTTTCCTCCTTGTTTCCATATTTCCTAGAGCAGTAGCAGGTGCTCATTAAAATTTCATATTTTCTGAATGAATTAATAAAAGCCTGCATCATCGTATAGGTACTGTAACTTTTCCAATTACATGGGGATGGTAGATAGGGAAGGATAGAAAGAAAACAAACCTAGAATTGCAAAGAAAAAATACATGTCCCAGAACACTGCCTACCAACTGTCTTAATTGGAAGAAGTTGTTTACCTTTTGGAGCCTTAGTTTCCTCATCTCTAAAATGCATATAATAACTGAGGTCATAATAGAGGAACATAAGGAGAGAACATAAGTAAAACATAAGTAAAAGGAAAGTAAATTGTAAAGACCTGAAAAAGATACAAAATTGCTATTGATGACTTTACTCTTATTTTTGCTTTACTGAAACGCTGCATAGATGAGAAAATGGTTGCCAAGACTTCATCGTTTTAGGAGCACCCCAAAGGCAAACTCAACAGCAATTTAGATGACGTTGAGTGGAGATAAAGGTGAAAGAAGAGATGAACAAATATAAACAACAGAAGAGTACGGTAACATCAGCACGTCAGTAGAGCCCTTTATATATATCAAAGAAGATCTTACCTGTATATTGCCCATCAAGTGTGATTTGGCCGAAATCTTGATGCCTAATCGCGATTATCTCATGCCATTTGCCATCACTATATTGTTTACCATCATCATTAGTTGTGGTCACTTCTACTGCAGACCCCTTAAGGGAATGAATGAGGGAAAAAAAATCAATGAGTGAGTATACATGTTACAGACACATACATATATATTTGTATATTTGTTAAAAACCAATTGGCAAATTTCAACATGATCCAGATGCAAGCATGCACACATTTCAAACAGAACTCAAAATTAAAGTTGATACATCCTTCTGGCTTTTCTCTGATGTACTTCTGTGTCACCTCTGCTAAAATCTGAAAAGAACTTCTCTTTGGAATAAAAATCTCTTACAAGTACCCTTGGATTTTGAGTAACTATACTCCTCAGAAAGGTAATGAATTTTCTATTCTAATATTTTAAATTTGGGGGCAGAAATATAAAAAAGAGAAGAATTTAAAACTAATAAAATACTATTCAAATAATATTGTTCTAAAGATCAGGAAATGTCTGGCAAGTTATTTTCTTTTACCTTCACTACACTACGTATGGCAAGAAGGAATAAGGTTCACATTAAAAATTAGCCAGTTACTAATGCCTTGAACATAAGTATAGCGGTTAAACTTAATACTCAATGCTTTGTAGTCTAAATTCTAGCATTTATACTTTTGCCTAAGGTAATAGTATAGTTAAAAATGAGTTCCTAAGTGGATAAGACTAGGAAATGGCAGATATTAAGAACAGATATTAGCTAAAAGGAGGTGAGGATAAGGAAACAAAGAAAAGTAGAAGAGAAACATTTTAGCTTAACACTTTAGAGCTATGTATATTCTGGTTAGCACAATGGTACTCTTTTAATGTTAGTGAACACTTAAGACTAAGTAAAAGATATTTCAACTTTGTCACCATCATCATTTGCTACTACTGGGGTTAAAGAAAAAACAACCAGAAAATTACTCTAAACCTTCTAAATGAAAACAATTTTTTTCTTTCTTTCTTAATAAAGTAGATCTCTTTAGCAATACTTAACTTTAATCAATAAAAATATTTTAAAAGCTAAAAATAAGATTTGGTAAAATATTACAAAACATATTTTGAATTACTTGGAATGTTTCACCAAATTCTAATAATCTTGGTATACTGTTTTTCAAAAAAGATAAAACTGATAATTATCTGATGCAATATGGTGAAGATTTATGTCACAAAAATTGCAACGTTAATCACACCATCTTCAGTAAAACAGTTCTGTTTATATTTCCCTAAAATAGCTTCAGCAGTATACCATGTCCATTCTATGCATTTAATTGGCTCCTGTCAGGCCTCATACAGAGCATGACAACATGTGTGACATACAGAATTTCATATTACCAAAAAAGCGCTTTTAATTTCCCATGAGTAGGAGTGGGTTGCTCCTCACGTGGACAATAGCCCAACTTTTACAGGCAACTCGATCAGCTAGAAAGATGACCATTTTGGTAAGTCCTCGAATCTTTGTAGGTTGACTTTCCTTCTATCTCTTTCCTCTACATATTCTTTTATTTTCCTCAACCCTATTTCAACATTTTAATATTTTACAAACACACATTTCATTATCGTAGTTTAATAATTAAAACCAGAACTGGTGTCGTGCCCAATTAATGTGCCCTGGTAGCATGCCCATTAGTTTTTCCATTAGTGAATTCAACAATACTAATGGGATTACTAGCATGGGATGCTAATTGGGCGTGACATAAGAAACTGGCTTACTTCTTAGCATACCCTTGCTAATGATGAAATTAATGAGCATTTTATTAAATGCTGTCTCATCAAAGTGTACTTAGTTAGCGTTAAAATTGTTACAAACGATGCTGCATTCTAAAGATCAGGTGTCTAAGTGGTTCTTCATATCATGTTTAGCAACAGTCTGAAGCATTAATAGTTCTCTACATCGAAATCACTTTGACTGGCGACACATTCAAGTACATAACACACAGCCTCAGTATGCCAAATTTTCTTCATACTTAGAGGAACTTAGTGTATTATTCTTTGATGATCATTTTAAGATTATTTTACCGCACCACTGTTAAGTGAATAATTCTGTGATCAATTCTGATGTCATATGATGCAGTTTATTTTTTCCATCTGGAAAATATCAGACATGTTAAATAGATGCTATTCAGAATTTTTTTGAAAACTTTCACTGTTTCCCTAAGTGAAGTCAGAATGTTATGTGAATTTCCTGTTAATGTCACTGAACATAAAACATTTAAATGAGAACCACGAGTCATTACTAGTCAATAAAGTATCATCTGATCAAGTATTTCCAAATTGAAATTAATCTAATGAAAACAGGAAGACTAGCTAATTGTTAGAGAGAACAAAAAAATACAGCAATTAAAAAATGGAGTAACTTTACTCTTAACAATAATTCTAAGTGTTCAGTTTATGATAGGCAAACATATGTCCTGTTTTAAATATTACGAAGAATCTTCCCCCTTTCCCCCAAATATTTTTGCATAGAATGAATCGGATAGTTGGAAGGAATGCCAAATAAGTTTTTACGCCTCTATGTAGAATTATATTGTTATGTAAAGAATTTGTTACTTAAGTTTATCAGGATATTTTTAAAAGAACAAAGTACACAATGACTTCAGTTATTTTGAAACTACATGTTAGAGAGTAACTTTAAATTCCTACAAAATGCTCTTTCCACAACTCAAAATTTAATTATTTTGAATGGATTCAGGAACAGTAATTTGAAAATAACCATTGGTATAAGTCAAAGTACCTAACTGGCAAATGAAAACAAATAACTAAAATTGTTAAATTATCATTAAAGAACTGGAAATTTTATCCTAGAAAATGGGTAATTTCTGCAATTATGAGTACTATTTTACCAATAGCTATCAAGCCACTCAGTCAACCAATCAGTCAACAGACCTTTATTTATTTATGAGTATATCTACTCTGTTCCAAGGACTGTACTGAGCCTCAAAGATATATCTGGGGACTAAAAGACAGACCTGCCCTCACTGGATTGTACACTCAGATAAGAAAGACACAAAGAGCAAATAACTACTTGTCTGATGAGTACAATAAGGTGTTCATTAGATAATCTTGTATCCTTTAAAGACAAAAGGAAAGAAAACTGGCTTAAAGTGGTACCTAAGTTATTTAAAATAGAAATACTTTGAAATGTCAATGGGGGACATATAAAACAAACTCCTAAGCTTCTTTAAACTTGGGGTAACTCTAACTTTGTTCAAGAAGTTGTATTCACGACACAGAGTACAGACTTGCGGTTGCCAAAGGGGTGGGGATGGGGGAGGGAAGCATTGGGAGGTTGGGGTTAGCAGATGCAAACTATCACATATAGGATGGATAAGCAACAAGGTCCTACTGTCTAGCACAGGGAACTATACTCAATATCCTGTGGTAAACCATAATGGAAAAGAATATGAAAAAGAATATATATGTATAACTGAGTCACTTTGCTGTATAGCAGAAACTAACACAACACTGTAAATCAACTCTACTTCAATTTTTAAAAAAGAGGGAAAAAAGCTGTACTCATATTCCTACCCCAAAAGAGAAAAAAATGGAAGAATATTCCAAATATTCTCCATTCCTCAGTTTCAACAATTCTTTGTCTGAGAATATGCGGGGCTTTCATTTAAAAATTAGCAATATGTCCAGTTAACCTGAATAAACTCCTTCGTGGTGAGGAAGGACCAGTCCCAGCTAGCTTGAGCTCATGGACTCATGTATAGAGAGCATCACAAGCACACGGTGTGATACCTCGGATCACATTTTCTCAAATGTATCTTAAGGCAGTCCGGCTCAACCAATGCCTTACTTTCTTTTGTATAAATTAATTATCACTTTCCTGAAAATGCAGGTAACTTTTGCTTTATGGAGGGATATTATTATTCCAGGTAAAAATGCACTTGTAAGGCATCCTTAAACCCTCTGCATTCCCCTGGTCCTCCAACTTTGGCTATAACAATTTCATTAACGCTTGCCTGGCAGGTACCAACTTTGTATACAGGTTACGATTTGGGTATATAGGGCAGGGACAGGCAGCGGGGAGCACCCCAGGCCATTGTCTGAGGGAAGAGGGGGAGGAAATGGTTGGCAATGCCCTTGTGAATGTTTCCTTGAACTCTGCTCTGGTCTACACCAGCCTGTCTATCTGATCATTGAAAAGGGGACGAAAAAGATGAGATGGAGAGAGTTTTCTGGTAGCCAGTCTCGGGATCGTAATGGCAATAATGTGGCTAAGCGGAGTTAAGCATTATTTAACTTCTTCCCCTTCCTATTCTGCAGAATCTGAAGCTATCACATCTTTTAGAAAGAGAACACGCAAAGAGATGGCAGTCATGTTTCAGTTCTGGTGGAATCATTTTTGGATTAATTCTGCAAAGACTTTGCCCCATATGTTTAGAGTATATTGTGGGTGGGGGGCGGGGGGCAGGCAGGGCACATTTATTAAATACTCAAAACCTGTGAACAAATCCATGGCCACTGTAGGATTACAGATGTAGCTCTGGGGTGTGAATGGGCATCTGGAATCACACTCACAGACACCAGGATGGACGTTTATGAGGGTGTGACCGATTGTATTGTAAGTGTGACGCAGCGTGAAGCCACCCTGGACACTGCCCTGTGCAAATCCAGCAGGACTCTGTACTCCAATCTTGGAAGGCGGGGTGTCTAGAGAGAGGACGGCAGGAGTGGCATTTTGTTCATTTCTCCTTTCCGTGTTTCCAACTCATAACTACCCAGCACGGTGCCTGGAATACGACACATTTTTAACAATGTTTCATTGAACGAAATAAACTAAATCCAGTGCCAGTTCTATCACTAGATCACTGTGTGACCCTAGTTAAGATACTTCATCTAAAGCAGGGAAAAAAACAATACCTACCTCAGGTGGCTACTTCAAGAATGAAATGAGACAATCAACATGAACCCACTTTGTGTACTTTTAAAGCTCTATGAATAAATGGCTATATGATTAAAGTTTTTCTCCATCTGGCTTGATCTCAAATATACCTAGATATTAACAGGTTGAGGTAGAAGAAGCAGAACCAGATTTTTTCTTTCTCATTGATATTCTTCTATTTTACTGGATTGTTTCCTTTCTTTTATGTTTTTTGTTGATATTTACAATTTAGCATTTAGTCTTTTTTTTATCTTGTTAATTGTTCTTGGAACATTTTCGTTCTATTAGTAATTAATTTCTTTTGTCACAACATTTAAAATCAAATATTTTTGTCCATTTATTTTATGAAAACAAGAAATCAATATGACCTATACCCTTACTGCCCCCTCTACTAAGTTGATACCTTTAGAAACTTTTAAGTCACTCATTTTTCCCCCCTCCTTCAACTCTTAGTAATTTTAGCACCAAACAATTATCACGGCTTTTTTTCCCCTTTGCTGTGTGTCTCTTCTATGTCAAAGATTCTTTGACACATAAAACACATTTCTAGTCATTTTGTCATTAAATACTTAGGTTGAACTTAATATCCTTAGGTTTATTATTCACCACTACTTCTCCTCTATATTTCAAATTCTTTATTTTTTCCTTCTGATTAGAAGCCTTGCTGAAATATTTCCTTCCAATATGGTGCATGGATGGTATTTAAACTGAATCTCTGGACATCAACCAGCATTATTCTTTCATGTTGAAAAGCTTGGTCACAGATTAGCTGTATAACTTTGGGAAAATTAATTTAACCATGACTCAGATTTTCACCTGTACAGTGGGGATAATGAGTACCTGCTTTATAGAGTTGTTGTGATGTTTAAATACGTGTGTGTGTGTGTGTGTGTGTGTGTGTGTGTGTGTGTGTGTGTGTGTATTTATGTATAGAGAGAACACTTAGAATAATGGCTGGCACACAGAGGTCCTATAGAAGAACAAGCTTTGCTTAATCTTGACTAGAACTTGATAAGCCCTTTCAATAAATTTATAATCAAGTCTATTAAATCATATATTCTCTATTTTATATTTCATTATCTTCTCCCATCCTTCTTTACCTTGTGCCTGTGTTTTTTTTGTTCTCCTTTTGAATTTCTTCTTAATATTAGCATCTTCCTTCATCTTTCTTTATGTTTTCATATTTTTGTTATGTATTTTGACCTAGCAATCCGAGGCTCAGCAGTCTCTCTTCTAATTAATCTACTTAAAGGATTCAAATGAAAAATAATATTTTCAGTTCCGTAACTGAATCAACGTCAGTGTGCTGTTTTTGTTTTCCCGATGCCATCTGCCTTGCCTTTGGAAACAGCTGCTTCTTAGCCCCTTCTCTCTGGATGCTGCATCTGCTTAGGTGTGATGCTATTTCTTTTTGCTTACTCATTGCCCACCTCTTGGCATCCCTTAAGAAGCTGCAGTTCTAGGGGACACCCAGGGGTCCTTGTCCCTGAGGACCTATAGTGGTCAGGCCAGGGCGTTATCAGGTCGCTGTCAAAATACCAGGAATAAACCTTTCTTTCCCTGGTCTTGCCAGTAGCCAATTCATGGCTCTACCACTTCCTAACACAGGAACGACTCGGTCTGCCTCTTGAGGGCTTCTGCAGGGATCCTGGGTGATGCTCAGACACACTTGGTCCAGCAGGCCCTGACTTTCCTCTCAAAGGTGCGTGGGTCTCCAGGATGTAGGAAGATTTGGCCCATGATCCCTTAGATACAGAGGGGAAAAGCTGTGCCTCCTTTAATAATATAACATTAAACATTTATTTGGCAAGCATAATTTATGTCTTAGATCAGCAGTTTTAAGTTGAAAACCTGAGAAAAATCTTTGATATAGTCTTATTCCTCAGTTACTCACAGGTCCAACACAGTGCTTAACGGCAAATGTTTACAAACCTTCCTTTAACCAAAGTGAAGACAACTGTGCAGTAGTTTCCCATTGCCCTCAGGAAAACTTTAAGTCCTCTCAAATCCTTCCCAGGTCCTAAGTTACTTAGTCTCTACCCAACTTTTCAACCTATCACTGTTCTCTTTGTTCTCTATGCTACAGCCATATTAGATTCATCTCAATGTATTGAATATGCCATGTTCTTGTCTAACTCAGACACTAAATATTTGCTGTTTGCTCTGCCTGGAAATTTTATTACAGATCCTACCCTCATCTCCCATCAGTGTTTCCTCTGGCCTGCCCACCTCAAACACATGTCCTCTTCTACAGACATATACTCTTGTCCTGATCAACTTTTCCTCATTGTTTTGCATCTCAGTTAAATATCACATTTGCAGAGGAGACAGACAACTTAAAAGAAAGACTCTTGAGTCCGCCTGCCAATGCAGGGGACACGGGTTCGTGCCCCGGTCCGGGAGGATCCCACATGCCGCAGAGCGGCTGGGCCCGTGAGCCATGGCCGCTGGGCTTGTGTGTCCGGAGCCTGTGCTCCGCAACGGGAGAGGCCACAATGGTGAGAGGCCCGCGTACCGCAAAAAAAAAAAAAAAAAGAGACTCTTTACTTTATGCTCTCATAATACACAGCATCATACTTGTCTTTCGTAAACAGTCATGAATATTTTATTTTTTTTAACTGTATACTACCTAGATTGTTTCATAGGGGCATGGTCATATTTAACTTTAAAACTAGTGTAGTCTGCAATACCCAGCCCGATAGCACATGATAGATGCTTAAATATTTGCTGGTGAAGAAAGAAAAAGAAAGAAAGAGAGAGAAAGACAGGAAAAGAGAGAGAGATGGAAGGAGGGAGGGAGGGAGGGAGGGAAGGAGGGAAGGAAGGAAGGAAGGAAGGAAGGAAGGAAGGAAGGAAGGAAGGAAGGAGGG
>NC_041217.1:15072127-15093251 GCF_002837175.3 Physeter macrocephalus
AAAGAGAAAGAGGAAGGGAGATAGAAACACAATTTTGCTCTCAAGGAAAATAAAAACAGATCTATTCAAATGCATTTAAAAGTTTTAATCCTCATTATAAGGTAGCATATTGTTGTTAAGCATGTAGATTCTCAGTCAGACTATGTGATTTTGAAGCTCTGCTATTTTAGCTGTGGGCAAGTCAGATTCATTTTTGTAAGTTTCTTTTTCTTCATTGGTAAAGTGGAAATAATGAGTACTCACCTCTAAGGTTTTGGTGAGGATTCATTGTGAAAACATAAGCACTTGGTACCTGGTAAACTCTCAAAAATATCAACTCTTATGATTACTCATTTACCTGAGGATCAAAAAGAAAATAAGGGCGTCCATTCTTCAACTGAATTGCGAAATACTCTTCCTGATTGCCAGGTGATGCCGCAAAGACAATCAAACCTTCAGGCACCCTCGTTCGAAAGCTGGCCTTAATGCCTGGGGAGACAAGTGCAATCAGCGAATCAGTGCTGGGTTTTGTTGATTCTTTCTGATAAACGTACATTTACTTCATTATTATTTATGATGCAGTGAGCACAGTCAGGGAATTATACACAGCAATGCACTGGGATGGTCCCAGCCATTTGGTTTTAACTGTATCCCATTATGAATGCCAACCCATACTTGGAAACTCAAGCCTGCACTCCCGCTAATCAATATATAATGAAGTTTAAATATATGCAAAACTCAACAACATAAAAAGATATGTTGTCAACCCAAAATTGGATACCAGGGGATCAATGCGGTAATATTATCAGAGTCATAAAACTAAATGGGTTTTTGACATGAGTGAAAGAAACACAAGGAGCTTTGTTTAAAATACTTATGAAGTTTAAAGAACTTGTCCAGTAGCAGAAGCTAAAAGCGAAAAAAATCTGCTATGAAGTGGTCCACAGAGCCAATTTTCTGGGATGCCATCCTGTAACCAAATGGTCTACAGCCTTCAGAATTCCAGGGGCTCCACTCACCCCTCAGATCACCTACCAGCACTGCCCATGACACACAGTGTTCCTGTCTCTCAGAAATTACCCCTGCTCAGGAAGCAGGAGAGGCATGAAATAGTTCTCTATGATGTCTTCGCACTACCACCACCTGGCCCAACCTCCATTCTACGGGTATCCCACCCACTCAATGCGTACTATCAAGCTCTTCCTCAGTGTAAGACATTTTGCTAATGTACTGAAACTGGCAAAGAAGTTTAAGATCTTTGTTCTCAAGAGTTTCCAGTTTAGTTGGAGATATAAAATGTGTGTCTTAACAGACACGTCGTACAGGGAGAATCAAATAAGAGGTCAAGAACATACATGAGAACCAAATGACAGCTCAAGAGCACAAAACTGAATAATTAATGGCTATTGATTTGATTAATAATATAGTCAACCAGGATTGTGTAAGTTGGAAGGGGACAGAGCTGCCTTCATGCTGGGCTGGTAACCAAAGTTCTTACATAGCTGAGGGATTCACCCTGGATTCAATAGACTACAACAGGTTCCTGCAATCAGAAACCATGTCTGATTCATCTTTCTACCCCCGGAAATCACATGGTGTCCTGGTGTACTTAGTACATGGATGTGAAGAAAGGAGGTGGAAGGTACAACAAGTGGAAGGTACAACAAGTGGTAAGGAAGGAGTTTTAACACAGGTGTGGAGGCAGGAGGTCAGAAATCATTTTGTGAGCATCAGATTGTCATTTTATAAAATACGTTTTCTATGGAACATTAACATTTGTTGAGTACTCTGATACACAATAAAGAAGAAAAACTAACAAGCCAGTGCCTGACATTAAATTCTAGTTGGTGAAAAAGAATAAAAAAAAAAACTGTAGTGAGGTGTGATAAGTGATACAGACCTATTTACAAGATATAATTTGATTCAAAGGGATTAAGAAAGGTTTCACAAAGAATAAGATGCTTGAGCTTGTTTTCAGAGAATATGAAGGACTTTGGGAGAAACTGTATAAAGGCCTAGAGGCAGGGAAAATATTAAGGAAAGTTGGATGTGGAGGAGGCAGTTAAGAGATGAATCTGGAGAAATAGGCAAGACCCCATCTCAGGCCATATATAGACTATCTGGCTTGAGAAGTTTGAGTAGAAGACAAAGATGGAAAAGAAGATTATGTCATAACTATCTTTAGAGTGAATTATTTTAATACCAGCAAAGGCAAGTCTGGCATGTGGGCTTCAGACTTTCCAAAGAGGCAACTCAAACTTTTCCTGGCCTTCTTAGCTTCTGCACCTTTGTCTTCTAGATTTTATGCTTTTGGTCCTTTTCAAACATACCTGTCCTACTCATTTTGATATTTCATTACCTCACACTCTCTGATTCTCTTTATCCCACCTTCTAGGATATTACATTCTTGCTGTTAGACTCAGTACCTGGTCCATCCTGGCGCCTCTCTCACTTCCTAGAATAAGATCGTTTGTCCCTACACATCACTTTTCAGGATCCAAACTCACTTGAACCCCTGATACTAGCTTTATTACTCTCATCTCTCTTATTCAATGGACTAAAAAAGTTGGAATTTATCCTGTAGACAAAAGGAAGGCTTTAAAATTGGGGTGGAGGAAGGGAAGAAGATGCTCAAAGTCAAGATGAAGGCAACCAAACTAACATTGGAATGTCTGGAGGATGTAGATAATTTAACTACAGAGGAACCAGCTAGGATACTGCTGTGCTTTGGGGGAATAAGATGATAAGGATTTTAATTAAGGACTGACACATAACTAAATGTATTGAAAGAATGGAGTCTATATATTTCAGAAGAGAATCCTTAAAACAAGTGGTTATGAGGTGATGATGGGGGTAAGATGGTCAATTCTTTTCACCAATTACTGAGGGAAAAGTAGCATTATTAACAGAAATAGAAAGGTCAGGTACCGAAGAAAATATGGGGTTGAGGATATAAGCTCCACCTGGGGCACAGTGAGTTTATATTAATAATGTAAAGGAAAAAACTATCCATCATTTGGAAATGAGAAACTAAATCTCACAAGAGAAAATGGGGCTAGAAAAATAAATTGGCAATCACCCACCAATAAATCATGTCCCTGGGAGACAGAGCAAGGACCTGGGAAAAATGCCCCAGACTTAAGGAAAGAATCGGGGCAACAATAAAGTTAGAACAATCAGGATCACATTGTAAAATGGAAACATAGGTAGGAGAGAACTTTAAGAAGGCAAAGTTAGTTAACTATGTAAGCATTTCCTATAGTTCCAGAATAATGAGAGCTGAAGAAAAGCTCACAGAGCTGGTAATTACTATCTTTTTCAATTGAGTAGAACGAGCAGAGTCCAAACTGCTGGGTGATAATTTTTGATGGAATGGATGAGTAGGCAGTGGGTATTGAGGTCTCACTAGAACAATCTGGTAGAGAATGAAATGGGAGACATAGAAACAAAGCATTAGGGTGGCGCAGTCAGATATAAGGAGGACACATCTGCCGACAAAAGCACAGACATGGCCAAAATCTGGTGTACCTTCTGACCAGAGAAAAATCATATTTCTATCAACTCTTCTTCTCTTAAGCTTCTCTCTTTTTGGTTCAGAATGGCTCTCTTCTACAGATGGCTTACCTTTCTGTGACCATTTTAAAATTTCATATGTGGTATCAAATACTATAATTAAGACTATTGTTTTAAAATTAAACAACTGAAGGTTATTTCATAAAAATAGCTACAATTCAGAACACGAAGACAACAACACTCTCTACCAGGGTGCTGTTGGCATCTACATGGTGGTAACCAGGGGAGCAAAAGCCAGGATTTGAATGAGGGAATAAGATAATAATTGCTCAGTCTGGGAATACAACTACTCGTCCCCAGTTGAAGGGAAATTTGATGAATGAAATTATGAATCACAATAAGAATTACAGAGATATTTATCCAAGTTATACTTGGGAAAAAAATCAACTAATATCATATGTTATTCAAGAATGTGCATGTGCATGTGTTTTTCAGACACACCATTTAATTTCCAGCTTTTACACTTACATAGCACAGAAATGTTATATAAAATTTAGCCCAACTAAAATAGAATACACAGATCAAGGGGTATTTCTTGTGAGAAATGAAGATTTAGTAAAGTAACTTGATTTGCTGTTGTATGGTCAAATTGTTTCCTTACATTACAAAGATTTATAATGAATGAGGGGTTTTTTTGCAAGTAAAGAAATAAAAAAATGCACACTTCCATTGAAACATCATGTTCTTGACAATTAATGTTGTAGACATTGATAAATCCTATCTTTTGAGCCAAATGCCTTAAATCATGTAGTCAATCATATGCCTATACATCCCCATCCACTGACTTTAGGCTCAGCCATGTGACTTGTTTCGGGAAAAGAAGTGGAAGCAGACTTGTGGTACCATGTTAGAGAAGAAGCTTTAAATATATACTGTGTGACTGAGCTTGACTCCTATTTTCTCCTGTGCCTTATGAATGTGCTTTCATCCTGGGCTCAAGAATAAGAAGACATGTGGAGCAGAGCAGAGCAGTACCAAAGCATTTTTCTTTTTAGAGGTTTGTGTTAAAGAGCCATGCTGACTAAAATGGGCAAAAAAGTGAAAAATAAATATTTCTCACTTGCTAAAATTTAGATTTTGATGCAAAGAAAACAGGAGATTTCTAAAGTTCAATTTTTTGCTTCAAGTATTTGGGGAAATGATAGAGCATTTTTCTATCGCAATAGAAAAATTTATTCATTCATCCAAGGAATATTTTTAGGAAAATATATTTTGTGCAGCCACCCTTCTAGGCTATTGGGATACAGAGATACATAAAAGAGACATACATCCGTGGTCTCACATTTTTAAAAAATCTGAAAATCCAAGATCTGCATGAAAATACTTAGCTTTTATGTAAATGTGTTTGCAACTTTAAAAATTTAATTATAAAAACAGTACAGTGACAAGCCCATGGAATAGGCAAAGAGTTCTTAAACAATACAGGTAAAAGTATAATAGAAAGGGAAATGGTTATAAATTGTATTAGGATTAAGAACTTTTGTCTAAGAAAAGGCACAAATAAGAGAGTGAAAAGGTAACTAACATAACAGGAGAAGATATTTATAATATATATTTCTGATAACATACATATCCAATAAAAATATATATAATTCCTACAAATCAATAAAAAAAGATGAATGACTCATTAAAAGAATGGGGGCAAATGGCTCTTCAAAAAGATGATGTCCAAATGACAAATAAATGTATGGAAAAGATGCTCAGCATTGTTAGTCATCAGAGAAAGGCAAAATAAAATGCAATACCACTAAACACCCACCAGAATGGCTAAAATAAAATAGAAAATACTAAATGTACTCTAGTACGCAGAGCAACTGGAATGCTCATAACTACTAGTGGGAGTATAATTGGTCCCACCATTCTGAAAAACTGCTTGGCAGTACTTATTAATTTATATCTCTTAAATATATGCATACCTTTTGGTTTAGCCATTCCACTCCAAGTTACATATCCCACCACACACACACACACACACACACACACACACACACACAAATACACAGCTTCAGAAAAATATATAAGTATGTATATAGAAATACTTTTTATTATACCATTAAAATGGAACATACACAAATGCCCACCAACTGCAGAAAGGATAAATAAATGAGGTATAATATAGCAATGGGAATGAACAAAATATAGCCACATGCAACTACAGGCATGAATCTCACAAACAAAATATTGGATAAAAAATGCTAGGCACAAAAGAATACATACTGCATGATCCCTTTTACATCAAGTGTAAAACCACGCAAAATAAATCTATGGTTTTAGAGGTCAAGATAGTGGTAATCCCAGTTGGGGTTTAGAACAGGGCACAATGCAGAGGGCTTCTGGGGGATCAGTACTATTCTATTTATTAATTTCGTGCTGGTTACATAAAGCTATTCAGGTTTTGAAATCTGTCAAACAGTACACCTATGATTTTTGCACTTTTCTGTTTGTATGTTAAACTTCAATACAAAGGTTTGCTGAAAATGAAGAAATAATAGAATTACATAAAATTCAAACTATAAAAGCTGAAAGTGAAAATTCTCTATAGGTTTACCTGTCACCCTCAGAGAAACTACTACCAACAATTTGGCAAAGTTTTTCTCAGAAATATTTATACACATGTATGTCATTGTTTATCTGTTTTTTCTTTACTGAAATTGGATTACATCATGTACACTATTCTGTAAGGTTTTAAAGTTTTTCAAAATAAAATTGCATATATTTAAGGTGTTCAACACGATGATTTATACATATACATAGTGAAATGATTACTACAGTCAAGCTAACATACTATATCCTCACATAGGTACTAATTTTTGTGTGTTAAATGCATCTGATATCTATTCTCTTAGCACCTTTCCATACAGTATTATTATAGTATTATTAAGTATAGTCATCATGCCTATACATTAGCTCTCTAGGCTTTTTCATCCTACATAACTGCAACTTTGTAGTCTTTGACCAACATCTCCCCAGTCCCTGGTAACCACTATTCTACCCCCTGTTTGTATGAGCTTGATTTTTTTAAAAAAAAATTTATTCCACATATCAGTTAGATCCTACAGTATTCATCTTTCTCTATCTGGGTCATTTCACTTAGCATAATGATCTCCAGGTTCATCCATTTTGTTGCAAATGGTAGGAATTCTTTCTTTCTCGCGGTTGAATAATATTCCATTGTACATGTTTGTGTATGTATGTATATTTTCTTTATCCATTCATCCACTGATGGACATTTGGGCTGTTTCCATATCTCAGGTATTGTGAAAAATGCTTCTGTAAGTGTTTTTCACTTTGTAACATAGAGCAGATATCTTTCCACTTCAGTTCACAAAGACACGTGATATTCTCTAATAACTAAATACATTTACATACTTTATTTTATAATTTTATCTTAGATAACATTTAGTTGGTTTCTAATTTTTTGATATTAAAAGTAGTATTGCAACAAACAGTTTTGCTTGCATATTGGTAGGCTCTAAGATAATGTTCAAAGAGATTAATTTTTAAAAATTTTACTCATATTGCCATATGGTCTTTGAAAACTAATAATTAATTCAAATATTGGGTTGGCAAAAAATTTTGTTTGGTTTTTTCCATAAGATGGCTCTAATAGCACTTAGTTGTCTTTTTGTGTGTGTGTGTGTGTGGTACGCAGGCCTCTCACTGTTGTGGCCTCTCCCGTTGCGGGGCACAGGCTCCGGAAGCACAGGCTCAGCGGCCATGGCTCACGGGCCCAGCCGCTCCACGGCATGTGGGATCTTCCCGGACTGGGGCACGAACCCGTGTCCCCTGCATCGGCAGGCGGACTCGCAACCACTGCGCCACCAGGGAAGCCTCGCTTAGTTGTCTTTAACATCACTCGAAACAATTCTGTTAGATTGCATGTGACAGCTGTCATATCAGTGAGTACTTAAAAAAAAAGACATCAAAATTGGTGAATTTTTATGTAGGCATTTTAATGTTGAAGATGGAGGAAAAAAAGCAACATTTTCAGTATGTTATGCTTTATTATTTCAAGAAAGGTAAAAATGCCACTGAAACACACACACAAAAAAGATTTCTGCAGTGTATGGAGAAGGTGCTGTGACTGATCAAACGTGTCAAAAGTGGTCTGCGAAGTTTCATGCTGGAGATTTCCTGCTGGACGATGCTCCATGGTCGCGTAGACCAGTTGAAGTTGATAGCAATCAAATAGAGATATTAACTGAGAACAATCAATGTTATACCACATGGGAGATAGCCAACATATTCAAAATATCCAAATCAAGCATTGAAAATCATTTGTACCAGCTTGGTTATATTAATCACTTTGATATTTGGGTTTCACATAAGTTAAGTGAAAAAAACCTTCTTGACCATACTTCCCATGCGATTCTCTACTTAAACATAACAAAAATGTTCCATTTTTAAAACAAATTGTGACGGGCAATGAAAAGTGGACACTGTACAGTACTGTGGAACAGAAGAGATCAAGGGGCAAGCGAAATGAACCACCACCAACCACACCAAAGGGTGGTCTTCAACCAGAGAAGGGGATGTTGTGTATATGGTGGGATTGGAAGGGAGTCCTCTGTTATGAGCTCCTTCTGGAAAACCAAACGATTAATTCCAACAAGTACTGCTCCCAATTAGACCAACTGAAAACAGCACTCGACAGAAAGCATACAGAATTAGTCAACAGAAAATGCATAATCTTCCATCAGAATAATGCAAGACCACGTGTTTCTTTGATGACCAGGCAAAAAACTGTTACAGCTTGGCTGGGAAGTTCTGATTCACCTGCTGTATTCAACAGACATTGTACCTTCGAATTTCCATTTATTTTGGTCTTTACAAAATTCTCTTAATGGAAAAATTTCAATTCCTTGGAAGACTGTAAAAGGCACCTAGAACAGTTCTTTGCTCAAAAAGATAAAAAGTTTTGGGAAGATGGAGTTATGAAGTTGTCTGAAAAATCGCAGAAGGTAGTAGAACAAAATGGTGAATATCTTGTTTAATAAAGTTCTTGGTAAAAATGAAAAATGTGTCTTTTATTTTTACATAAAAACCAAAGGAACCTTTTGGCCAACCCAATACTTTTTCAGAGTTTGAATGACCACATCCGCATACTCTGGCCAATAATGGATATTTCAAAATCTGAGATGAAAGAATGAGAATTCAGGTTTGTTTTAATTCACTTTTCATATTATTGGTGATAGTAAAAACTTCATATATATGTTAACCATAAAGATAGCCATATATTTTTATGGGAGTTGTGCACACAAATGTCTCTTGTCCAATTTCAAAGGTCTATTTATTGGTTTCTACTTGATTTATTTGAGTTCTTTAAATATTGTGGGTCATCATATGTTATGAGTCACCATTCTCTGTCTCCTGGATTATTGTAATTATCTCCCTTAACATTTTTGACCTCCCTTTTTCCATCCTTGCTCCATGCCCCCCACAACATACAACACCCCCCCACCCCCCCCCACACACATACTATAGTCTATTCTAAAATAATAGCTAGAGTCATCCCATCAAAGGACAATTCTGGTCACGTCTTTCCTCTATTTGGTGACCACCAAAGGCTTCTTGTCTCACATCAAGTTAAAGGCAAAGTCATCATAATAGCCTACAACATCTTAAATAATCCAGCCTTCACTATGTCTCCCATTTCCAATTATGTTTCCCCTCCCTTTCTCCACTCTGGCCACCTCAGTAATTGTTCTTCCCTCTGCCTGGAAACATCTTTCCCAGGTATCGGCATGGTTTGGTATCTCATTTTTTTAACAGGCATTTTCTCAAATTCAACTTCTCTGAGAAACCCATTAAGACTGGTTTATTAACAATTATAATCACCCGTCTGCTTTGCCTTTCTGCATAGCACTCACCATCTCCAGCCCGTACTATACTTTCATCATTTATTTTATTTACCTCATATTTCCACCCCTTAAAATATAAATCTAGAACAGTGCCTGCTTCATTCTAAGCCCTCAATAAATTTTTGAAGGATTAGATGTTGATACTTTTTTAAAAAAAAACTTGTAATTTATTCCTCCCCTGCTCCCCTTGGTAACCATAGCTTTGTTTTCTATGTCTGTGAGTCTATTTCTGTTTTGTAAATAAGTTCATTTGTATCCTATTTTTAGATTCCACATATAAGTGATATCATATGGTATTTGTCTTTCTGTGTCTGACTTACTTCACTTAGTATGATAATCTCTAGGTCCGTCCATATTGATGCAAATGGCATTATTTCATCCTTTTTTTTACAGCTGAGTAATATTCCACTGTATATATATATATATATATATATATATATATATATATATACACCACATCTTCTTTATCCATTCATCCGTCAATAGATATTTAGGTTGCTTCCATGTCTTGGCTATTTTAAATAGTGCTACAAACATCGGGTTGCATGTATCTTTTCTAATTATGTTTTTCTCTGGATATATTCCCAGAAGTGGGATTGCAGGATCATATGGTAGCTCTAGTTTTAGTTTTATATGGAACCCCCATACTGTTCTCCATAGTGACTACACCAATTTACATTCCCACCAACAGTGTAGGAGGGTTCCTTTTTCTCCACACTTTCTCCAGCATTTATTATTTGTAGACATTTTTGATGATGGCCATTCTGACCAGTGTGAGGTGATACCTCATTGATCCTTTGTCTAGATAGCTGTTTCAAATACTTTCTCCCAGTTTGCTGTGTGCCTTTTAACCTTATGTTGTTTTTCATTATTGTATAGGCTAAAATAAAACGACTCAAAACTTTAAAACATTTTTTCTTAATTTCTTCTAGAATTGGTGCTTTAATTAGAAAGTACTTCCTTCCTCACAAAATAATAAAAAGTAGTCTTTAATAGTTTCTTATAGCATATTCATGACTATAACATTTAAAATTTTAGTCCAGATGATTCAGCTTCCCATTGGATAACGATAGCAGCCTAATATTTCTGCATTTTTCTCTAAAAACCATTCTGATCATGAAGGAGAACAAATATAATCACCATAACCCAAGCCTATAGAGTCACTAGGAGACAGAGAATTCTAAAAACGTCAATATGTAAAATAGAGAAATAAACATTCTAAACCAGAAGAGTCAGCACCAGAGTTCACACTGGTGTTGAGAGTAGAATAAAGAATGAACAGAAAAGGGCAGAGGGCAGCAAGGAACCAGCCATGGCAGAAGTCAGATAAAATCACCCCCTGAAAGTCAGTTCCTCCCAGAGTTAAAAAAACAAACAAGCAAGCAAACAAACAACAACAACACTGAGAACAAAATATTGGCTACTGAGATATTCAAAGAGCCCTGAAAGGGTCCAGGAAAAGAGCAATCTGTGGAAGGCACTGCTTCCAGAGAAAAGGGAAAGCGCTACAAGGAGACATATCTCTTAGCGTCAGAGAAGGAAGCAAACAGGAAATTAAGAGTTCTGAATTAACAAAAGAGAATCAGAAAATCAGAAAACACACAAATCAACACAGAGCGCACCATCTATCACCATTCGCAAAAACAACAGGATGTGTCTCTCTTGAACCAAAAAACCTACCCCAAACCTTCATCCTAACTGATATACCATTGGTATTACATATTCAGCAAAAGGTAAGACATTTCAAAATGACTGGAGATTATCATATAATATCCTTATACAGCTACTGTAAGAACAAAGTGAAATTGAGAACCAAAACATTTTAGCTGAAGAAAATTCTTCCCTCCAAAATCCAAGCACAGAAACTATAATTATAGGAAACTATAACACAGCTCCCCAGCATGAATGCAAGAGCTGCTAAAAAGCATTTACAGATATGAAAAAAAAAATCTTGAACCAGAATTTCAAATTCTCATAACTGACATGGATATGTAGAATATATAAAGAAATCCTACAATGAAATCCTACAACTCAATACATTTTTTTCAAAGAGGAAATGAAACTGGCCAAGAGGCAAATGAAAAGATGCTCAACATAGCTTAATCATCAGGGATATGCAAATCAAACCCACAATGAGATATTACCTCATACCTGTCAGAATGGCTATCATCAAAAAGAACACAAATAACAAATTCTGGCCAGGATGTGGAGAAAAGGGGACTCTTGTACGCTGTTGGTGGGAGTGTAAATTGGTGCAACCACTGTGGAAAACAGGATGGAGGTTTCTCAAAGCACTAAAAATAGAACTACCATATGACCCAGCAATTCCACTCCTGGGTATATATCCAAAAATAAATAAATAAATACATAAATAAAAACACTAATTCAAAAAGATACAAGCACCCCAATGTTCAAAGCAGCATTGTTTACAATTGCCAAGATACTGAAGTAACATAAATGTCCATCGACAGATGAATGGCTAAAGAAGATGTGGTATATGTACAATGGAATACTACTCAGCCATTAAAAAGAATGGAATTTTGCTATTTGCAGCAACATGGATGGTCTTGGAGGGCATTGTGCTAAGTGAAATAAGTCAGAGAAAGACAAATATTGCATGATATCACTTGTATGTAGAATTTAAAAAATACAAAAAACTAGTAAATATAACAAAAAAGCAGCAGACTCACAGATATAGAGAACCAACTAGTGGTTACCAGTGGAGAGAGGGGAGAGGAGCTATATAGTGGTGGAGAGTGGGGGTACAAACTATTGGGTATAAGATAGGCTACAAAGATACACTGTACAACACAGGGACTACAGCCAATATTTTGTAATAACTGTAAATGGAAAGTAACCTTTAAAATTGTATAAAAGAATTTAAAAAATTAAAAAGTTTGAACAGTCATGACCAACAAACCCTGATATGTGAATAATAAGGTTCACAAGGAAGATGCTCAGTTTCATCAATCATCAGGGAACTGCAAATTAAAACTACAATGAGATACCATGTTATACTCACTAGAATGGCTAAAATTAAAAACACTAAATTCTGCTGTATGTAAATGTAAGATGGAGCAACCATTTCAGAAAACTGCTTGGTATTTTCTTACTAAAACATATACATAGCCTATGACTCATTCTGTGGCTTGTCTTTTCATATTCTTAGCATCTTTTGAAGAAGCTGAATTTATCATTTTTGAATGGATAGTGCTTTTTTTTGTGTGTGTGTGGTACGCGGGCCTCCCCCCGTTGCGGCCTCTCCCGTTGCGGAGCACAGGCTCCGGACGCGCAGGCTCAGCGGCCATGGCTCACGGGCCCAGCCGCTCCGCGGCATGTGGGATCCTCCCAGACCGGGGCGCGAACCCGGTTCCCCTGCATCGGCAGGCGGACGCGCAACCACTGCGCCACCAGGGAAGCCCGATAGTGCTTTTTATATCCTAAGAAGTCTTTACCAACACCAAGGTCACCAAGATATTCTCTCATTTTTCTCCTAAAAGCTTTATAATTTTAGCTTTTATTTTTAGGACTTTGACTCCATCTCAGATTAATTTGTATGTATCATGTGAGGTAGGGATCCAGCTTCATTTTTTCCAGATCACTCCAGATTATGCAATATCATTGGTGAAAAGATTATGCCTTCCTCATTGAATTGCCTTAACTTCACCAAATTTAATTGACAATGGAAATTTGGGTCTATTTCTAATCTATTTGTCAGTACTTCACAAATAATACAATGTCTTGATTTTTGTGGCCTTATTTTAAGTCATGAAGTCAGACAGCATAAGTCTGACAAATTCATCAGACTATATTCAATCTTGTTTTCAAATATTCTAGATCCTTTGAATTTCCTTTTAACTTGTAGAATCAATTTGAGAATTTCTTTAAAACGCTTGCTGTAATTTTGATTGAAATTACATTAAGCCTATAGATTGACGTGAGGGGAAGGACTATTTTAACAACCTTTTGTTTATCATCCACAATCATGATAACTCTTCTCATTTATTTATATTTACTTTAATTTTCCTAAGTCATTTTACAATTTTGGGTGTAGAATCTTTTCACTTATTTTGTTAGATTTAAGTATTATGTTTTGGATGTGCTTTTAAATGCCACTTTTACACTTTTTTCAACTATTTATTATTAGTATATTTGATTAATTTTATCTACATTGATTTTGTATGTGCTACCTTTCTGAATTCTTATTATTGAATAGTTCTAGTACTTAGAGATTGAATATACATACATAATCACGTCAACTACAAATAAAGACATACTTCTTTTCCTTTCCAACATTTGTGACTTTTATTTATTTTATTGTTTTATTGCAGAGGCTAGGACCATTAGTAAAATTTGAATGCTGATCCCAATCTTAGAAGCAAAGCATATATTGTTTCACCATTGAGTATATTAGCTGTAGGATGTTCAAAGTGGTCCTTTATTTAATTAGGAAAGTCCCCCTCTATTGCTAGTTTGCTGAAAGTTTTCATTATGAGTAGGTATTAAATTTTGTCAAATCCTTTCCAGATCTATTGAGAAAATATGATATTTTGCTCCAATCCCTCTATTAATGTGGTGAATCATATTGATTGGTTTTTTAAATTAATTCAAAATCTACCCTCCACTGCCCATTATTCTTTTTTTTTAATAAATTTATTTATTTTATTTATTTATTTTGGGCTGCGTTGGGTCTTTGTTGCTGTGTGCAGGCTTCCTCTAGCTGCAGCAAGCGGGGGCTACTCTTCCTCACGTGGGCTTCTCATTGTGGTGGCTTCTCTTGTTGCGGAGCATGGGCTCTAGGTGTGTGGGTTTCAGTAGTTCTGGCACACGGGCTCAGGAGTTGTGGCTCGCAGGCTCTAGAGTGCAGGCTCAGTAGTTGTGGCACACAGGCTTAGTTCCTCCGTGGCATGTGGGATCTTCCCGGACCAGGGCTCAAACCCGTGTCCCCTACGTTGGCAGGCAGGTTCTTAACCACTGCGCCACCAGGGAAAGGCGGATTCTTAACCACTGCACCACCAGGGAAGCCCTGCCCATTATTCTTGAAAGCCAACGTTGGGCCTTGATATCTGTTTCCATTTCATCGATATCTGATCTTAATTATTTTCCATATCTTATTATTTGGAGTTTAATTTATTCTTTTGATAGCTCTTTTAATAAGAAACATGGAAAGGCTCAGATCTTTTTTTTCTAAGATAATCATTTAACCTAAACATTAACTCCTAAACATTTTACCTGCATCTTAAAAGCTGATAATGCTGTAGTTTCATTTTTTAACTTTTAAATTTTCAACTAAAATAATTCCCTTGTCATTTCCTTTTTGATTTACACGTTATTTAAAAATGAGTTAATTTTAAATATTTAGAAATTTTCTAAATGAGATATTTTAGAAATTTTCTAAATGAGATATCATTTAGAAATGAGATATCATTCACATATTGACTTTAAATTTAATTCCATGTAGTCAGAGAATAAGCACTATGACTTCAATCCTTTGAAATTTTGTGAGACTTCTTTATGGTCCAGTATATACTTTCCAAGTACATTTGAAAAGAATGAGTGTTTTCCAGGCTGGGATATAGTGTTCAATAAATACCATTTAAGTTCACTGGTAGTGTTGATTGCTTTTTCTATATTCTTATAGATCTTTAGCTACTTCTTTTATTAATTACTAAGAAAGTCATTTAAAAATCTTCACATATGGTAGTGAATTTGCCTATTTTCTCCCTAGTTTATAAATTTTATTTCATATATTTTGAAACTCTACTATTACATAGTAATACATTTAGGATATTTTCTTCTTGAAGAATTGACTGTTTATCAATGTGAAATGTCTTTATTTCCAGTAATACTACTGGTCTTGAGGATTACTTTGATATAAATATTGCCACTGCTATTTTGTTATGAAAAGTGTTTCATGATTTATGTTTTCCATCCTTTTACTTTTAATCCATCTGTTTTTTTATACTTAAAGTACATCTCTTGTAAACAGTGTATATTAGAGTCTTGTGCTTTTAGCCAGTCTGATAATCTTCGCCTTTTTGTTGGTGTGTTTATATATTTTCATTCAATGTAATTATCGATATGGTTGAATTTAAGTTTACCGTCTTACTATCTGTCTTCGTTCTTCTTTTTCTTTTTTTTTTTTTTTTTTTTGCATTTGTTCTTTAATTGTGCCTATCCTAACTTGTTTTGGATTAGTAGAATTATTTAAATATTCTTTTTTTTCTTTTTTTTTTTTTTTTTTTTTGCATTTGTTCTTTAATTGTGCCTATCCTAACTTGTTTTGGATTAGTAGAATTATTTAAATATTCCATTTTATTTCTTTCTCATTTTTTTACCTAAACTTCCTAAAATGGTTACTCTATGGACCATCATATGCATTCTTAACTTAAAATATTCTACCAGATATCGATATTATACCACTTCAGATATAAGATTCCTGTGGCAGCATACTTCCAATCATTTGTGCTATTTTTGCCATAAATTTTACTTTTATGTAGGTTGTAAACTACAGAATATATTTATATTTTGGGTTTTGCCAAATGTCTTTTTTAAAAATTAGGAAAAAATATTTTCCATTTATTCACATAGTTTTTGTTTCCATTTCCCTCCATTCCTTCATCAGATCTTTATTCCTACCTGGTATTATTTTCCTTTAGCCTGAAAAAAATTCTTTAGCATTTGCTGAATTTCAGAACTATTCACAATATATTTACTCAGTTTTTGTTTATCTGAAAATGTCTTTCAACTTCATTTTTGAATATTTTCACTGAACACAGAATTCAGGTTGACTTTTCTTTTTTTTAGGTTTTTAAAGATATTCCATTATCTTCTGGCCTCCATTATTTCAGATAAAGTGTCAGCCATCATTCTTTTCATCATTTCCCTGTAACATTTTTTCTCCTAGATGGTTTAAGTTTCTTTCTTTTCCTTTATCTTTGTTTCAGTAATTTTTACTATAATATGTCTAAGATGTGATTTTCATTGTATTTATCCTGTTTGAAAGTCACTGAGCTTCTCTGATCCATAGGCTGCTGTTTTATCACAAAATCTGAAGATTTATCAGCAGTTGTTTCCTCAAATATTTTTTTCTGCCTATTTTCTCTTTTCCTTCTTCCTGGAACCCTGTCTCCACGTAAGTTAGAACTCCTGATATTATCTCACAGGTTACTCATCCTCTGTTTTTCTTTCAATCTTTTTTCTCTTGTTTTCATGTCGTTATTTTATAACTATCTATGTTCAAATTCATTCATCTTTTGTTTTGCACTGTCCATCTGCTCTTAAGCTCATCCAGTAAAGATTTTGAACTTTTATTATATTCCTTTTAGAGCAATCATTTCTCTTCTAAAATGCTGTATTCTCTTTATCTACTACATGTATTTTTACCTTTAAATTCTTTAAAATATTTATAATATTTGCTATACTATTTTCATTCTAATTTTAATAATTTGGTCATCTGGAAATATGCCTCTGTTGACTGTGTTGAACTGAAACTGGGCTCTAATTACATTGAGTTCACTTGTGATTATCCCAACTCCCAATGACTGATGATGTCATTGTTTTGATTTTATTCATATTTAAACTGGCAGGAGACTAGATTTTTTGGTTCAAATTTGGATTCAATCCTTTCATATCTCTGGAACCAATCACTGGAAGAGTGTGTAGGAGTCCATTTCTAGGCCCTCTTCAACAGATACTTTCTTGGCAAAATATGAGTGGAGAGCATAATAGGATTTGGGAACTGACCTACTTGTTTTGGCATTTGGACTTCTTCTAGAGCTCATGTCATGTCACTAGGGCACATTGACAGTTGACAGCTGCTTTATTCTTGACTCTGAAGATTTTCCCTATATATATATATACAGGCTTATACCTCTGGGACCAAGTACCCACCCTCAGATATAGAAAGTTCCACAGCTCTCCCTTCAACTATGAAACACTTATTTCTTACTAAAATTCAGTTTGTCCAGGGTTTTCTGTATTACCTGCTCTTTGATAGCCTCACAGAAAAATATGATATTTATTTAGCCTAGATTTTTCTTGTTACATGGTAGTGAAAGTCCTTCTCACTCTTCTACCTCCAAATTTGAAGCAGAAGTTTCTATTAATTTTATAAGTGTTTTTGTGGGAACAGTAAAGCAAATGATTTATATATAGATCCGGTCACTTGTAGACTGTTCTATTAGTGACATATTTTTAACAGATTGTCTTGGATTTTATAGGAGATAATATTATCAGAAAATAATGATTATTTAATCATTTTAAGTCCAAGTTTTATAATTCCTATTTCTTATTGCATTGATAAGACTGCTAGAACAGTGACATGGGACAGTGGCCATAGATCTCTATCTTTTTAGTGCTACTTCTATATTTTTCTGAAGATTGATATATTTATCCACTTATTTTTCAACTGGTGAATCACCTTTATATTGAAAATTTTTCCTTGTGGCAAATCCTGAATCTCTCTTGCTTGAAAGTATGCCTATATTGTCTAAATCTATACTTTACGAATAGATGACTATGGTCCTCTCATAAGAATCCTTCAAAAATTTAGAATAGCTTTTAGGTCAGACATTTTTTCCTTTTAACCTTCAATTATAGGGGTAAACATTTTTTCCCCTTTAGAAATAGATATTGATCCACTGGTTGAGAAAAGTCAATCAAATATTACATTAAATTAAAAAACCCCAAACCAATTAACATGCGATAACTTTTAGCAGGAATAAAAGAATATGAAAACAACAACTTACTTTAAAATATTTTAACTTGTAAACATAGAGAAAATTAAATAGACAATAATTTAAACATAACTTAGTTCCATTAATTTACCTTTTCTTTCACCAAAATATACTTTTTTCCTGAGAAATAAAGATAAGAAAGGCATAATACTCATCTCATATAGAACTTGTTCTGCAGTATATGGGCCAAATGAATACAAAACGCTATAAATGACATACTTAAAGAAGGATATGTAATTCACAGATGTTAAATAGCAAAAAAAAAAAAAAAGACTAACTGTTAAAATGAGGGCAGAGCAGCATATGTGAAAGTTCACAGAAGCTGTGATGACTGAGCTGGATTGTGAAGGATGAATTATAATTTAGCTGATGGACAATGATGTAAAGAGCACATAGGGCTTCTAAAGCCAAGTGACAGATATAGACAAACGTTCATAAAAAAAGAAGATACTGTAGTAGAAGAGAGGCATTTTCCTGAAGCTTTTTAAACTACTGTCACAACCAGTATCTCTCTTTCTTGTTGACTTTAAAAAATATCTGCTAGAATTTAGCTTTTACAGTCTGCCTAGTGCCCCTTCCTTGTATTGTAGAAGGAAGTACCAAACCAAATCACTGAGATGAGAATGAAAGGTACTAGAATCTGGTGTTATCACTAAAGTCTCCTTCAGATGCATCACACAACCAAATCCATTGATCCGGATGCTAAGGATGTGACAGTCAACACATTTTTCAAATCCTGCTAGGAGCCATGTGAAAGAAACAGGTATAGCCTGGGGTAAGAGTTACTTATCTCTGACATAAGCCACATTGTTCATCTCTCATTCAATAGAAAATTCCAATAGAATAAACAAAGATATGACTCAGTTTTAAAACAAATCTATAAGAGATCAAAGATGCCTTATTAGATCAGTATATTAAATTGGCCAAAGATTTATAAAGAACTGCTGTAAAACAACACAAATTAAATATATTAATGTAATAGTCAAGGTGTATTTTGTCAGGAAATTTACGGGGTGTGGAGAATGGAGTCTTGTTGCATGAGCTTCTAAAATTAAAATAACTCTTCACATAAAATTAATGTATTCTATTACATAGATATTTTCTTATCTTTGCCCTCATAAAGAAAGCAGAACTCCTTTGGCTTCATTCTAAAATATCCCTTCTGCTTCATTCCCACTCATACCACTTGCTTGGGGATGGATTTCTAGTTGCCTGTTTGGTGCATTAGGGAATGTAGAAGTTCAGTTTCATATAGAAGCAACTCTAGCTGTACAGCTTAATTTGAATTATGCAAATAAGTTCTAAATTGGAAAAAAGTTTTTCTTTTTACTTGACTGCCATTAGATGGTGCTAAAAATGTCTCCATTCATAAAATATTTATGGCTAACCAGCCCTATAAATACATGAATAACAAAATCTTCATTGACTATAGTTAACAAAATAACAATTGAAAACTAATCTGAAAATAATAGAAATGGCCTGAAATTAATCCCCAAACGGCTAACTCTTTATTAGAATGCCAAATGTGTTATTTATTTAAATATGTATTATTTCTTAATTTTTAAAATTAAATTGTTTTTCATCTGCTTACTACTAAAGAACTTGGGAAACATTAAATCAGCATTCTAAAAATTACTTTGTAAATGAAGATTAGGATAAAAAGTAGGGAAATACTAGAGAAAAATAAGAATAAAGAATTTTACTGTGTAGGAAGTTTTAAGAAACAGTAGTTAATCCTAATCTTTATGAAACAAAGAATGCTCTCTTTCATCTTTTAAAATAATCCTCCATTTCAACCTAGGAACAATTAAAAACTGTGACTGCCTGAATGTCACTGTTATAAGGACCAATCATGCTTTACAATCTCCAAATGATAAGTATACAAGGAAGAATTATCACCAGATACTTTCTGAAACATATATATGCCAGGACGCTTATTTCCTGCACAGAATAGGCCTCAGTTAATAGATGTACTGGATTAGGTGATCTCTAAAATCCTGTAGTAGTGTGTGACTTTATAAATTAATGAACTGGAATTTTCATCTAACTGCCTTTTCATTTCTGATTTTATAGCAAGAGACTTCTCAAGTTGCTTATCTTCCTTTCCATTTCGTATAGATAGTCTTGCAACCACTGTCAGGCAACTATTCCCACTGCCTTAGATACTTGGAATCTTACTCTAGGTTTTTGGGTTTGTTTTTTTTTTAACATCTTTATTGGAGTATAATTGCTTTACAATGGTGTGTTAGTTTCTGGTTTATAACAAAGGGAATCAGTCATACATATACATATGACCCCATATCTCTTCCCTCTTACGTCTCCCTCCCTCCCACCCTCCCTATCCCACCCTTCTAGCTGGTCACAAAGCACCGAGCTGATCTCCCTTGCTATGTGGCTGCGTCCAACTAGCTATCTATTTTACATTTAGTAGTGTATATATATGTCCATGCCACTCTCTCAGTTTGTCCCAGCTTACCCTTCCCCCACCCCTTATCCTCAAGTCCATTATCTAGTAGGTCTGTGTCTTTACTCCTGTCTTGCCCCTAGGTTCTTCATGACCATTTTTTTTTTTTTTTTAGATTCCATATATATGTGTTAGCATACAGTATTTGTTTTTCTCTTTCTGACTTATTTCACTCTGTATGACAGTCTTCAGGTCCATCCACCTCACTACAAATAACTCAATTTCGTTTCTTTTTATGGCTGAGTAACATTCCATTGTATATATGTGCCACATCGTATTTATCCATTCACCTGCTGATGGACACTTAGGTTGCTCCCATGTCCCGGCTATTGTAAATAGAGCTGCAGTGAATATTTGGGTACATGACTCTTTTTGAATTATGGTTTTCTCGGGGTATATGCCCAGTAGTGGGATTGCTGGGTCGTATGGTAGTTCTATTTGTAGTTTTTTAAGGAACCTCCATACTGTTCTCCATAGTGGCTGTATCAATTTACATTCCCACCAACAGT
>NC_041217.1:15093722-15152767 GCF_002837175.3 Physeter macrocephalus
GTCAGTTGCTTCATTTGCAAATATTTTCTCCCATTCTGAGGGTTGCCTTTTAGTCTTGTTGATGTTTTCCTTTGCTGTGCAAAAGCTTTTAAGTTTCATTAGGTCCCATTTGTTTATTTTGTTTTTATTTCCATTTCTCTAGGAGGTGGGTCAAAAAGGATCTTGCTGTGGTTTATGTCATAGAGTGTTCTGCCTATTAGTTTTTAATTTTATTTCTAAGATGAACCCTGAAGTTGAACTTTCATCAAAGTTCTTCATCTGTGTATTTCAAAATTCTTCACCATTTTTTTTTAAAGTTGGGTAGTTTGTCTTTATTATTGATTTGTAAATTCTCTTTTCATATTAAGGGTATTATTTCACTGTCTGTCACATCAGTTACAGTCATTTACTTTCTTTTCTTACAGATTTTTTAAATTAAAAAATATTTTTTTACTGTGGACAGATATTTTTAATGTTATTTCTATTATAAAAATTGTGTATATTTTTATGTATTAAAATCTATTCTTTTCCAATAATGGTATCTCCTTTTCTTTTGCTTTTATAATTAGGTTTCCCAACTAAAAATGTGTTACTTACTTACATTTTCCCATTCATTTCCTATATTTTTATACTTAACATTATATTTCATTTGTAATCTATTTTGACACATAGTGTGAGACAGGGATATATCCAAGTTTTGGTTTTTCTTCCTGGACATGTAAAAACAATGCATTCCATGAGGCAGGAACTTTGTGTTATTTACTTCTGCATTTCCACCACCTTGAACAATGGCTGACACATAATAGATGCTCAAAAATATTTGCTGAATAAATGTTTAATGGCCGCAATCCCACCTTTAGCATATTCTATTGACTCAGTCTCTGTACTTTCTATTTAGTTCCACTGATATATTTTTGTAGCAGTATTATCTGATAATATTTCTAATATCTGACAATTTATTCTTCCTCTCAGTATCCTTCCCTTCTGTTTTTTAACTACTTCTCAATTCATTCACTTTTTATATTAATATTAAAATCATTATTATGAGTATGTTTTCTCTTTTCCTTAAACTGATCCTGCACGTCTTTTTAAGTTTATACAAGATTTTATATATTTTATTGCCATTATGAATAAGATCATTTTTAAATTCATTATTACTGAATCATAGAAAAATACTTAGTACATTTGTTTTTAATCAACCATCTTATTGTAATGTTATTATCTATAATAAGTTTTGGTGTTCTCTGCTTTTTTTATATATATGCTTATATTTTCTGGAAAAAATAATTTTGTCTACTCCTTTCCAATAATTCTACCTCTTAATTCTGTCTTAATACATGGGCTATATTTTCCAAAATAATATTAAAAATCAGTACAGATGATAAGCATTATTTATTGTTCCCAACTAAATAAGAATGATACAGTTTTGTTTTGTTTGTTTGTTTTGCGGTACATGGGCTTCTCACTGTTGTGGCCTCTCCCATCGCAGAGCACAGGCTCCGGATGCACAGGCTCAGCGGCCATGGCTCACAGGCCCAGCCGCTCCACGGCATGTGGGATCCTCCTGGACCGGGGCACGAACCCGTTTCCCCTGCATTGGCAGGTGGACTCTCAACCACTGTGCCACCAGGGAAGCCCTGATACAGTTTTTTAACCATTAAGGTGAATGGTGAATGTTGGTTTGTCCAATTATCATCTGTTGTTTTAGATTACTATGCTTCTTGCTGATTTTTTAAACACTTTTATTCCTTCTCTCAAATTATATTTCTTGAGTTGTTATTCTGTAGAAGGTAGATGGACCTAAACATGAGTACGATGCATCTCAAACATTTAGGAAACTTTAGGCTAACAGAGTGTGTAAGAGCAAAGAATGTCTTCCAGAAGAAGAAACGTTTTAGGTGACTAGTAAACCACAGTTTCTTGGAATTCTCATGGAATGCCCCATGGAAGGAACTACCAAAATAAACACTCTATTATCAAAAGCAATTAATAAGTCAAATGCTGTAAAATGTAACCAATGTCACCAAAGAACATGTAAGATGATTTCCTCTTCTGAGTAGCTTTATCTTAATTACAAAAATATAGACCTATATTGCATGAAGTTTTAGGTAAAAATGTTTATACACATACAGATAAATAGATCTATTTATATAAATCTATCTGTCTACATCTCTATCTATTTATCCATCCATCCAACTCCAGATTATTCCCCCAAATTGCTCTTACACACCAAAATATTTATATAATCATTAATAAAAAATCAGAATTTTACAAGAAAGACAAGTATATTATGAGGAAGATATCATTCTTAATTTAAAAGCACTTCCACTAATAACCAATAATTGTAAAGTATCATCCCTCCTCTTTATACGTACTATATGTATTCAATTTCAAACACCTTAAAGTTATATTTCATCTACTACATAAATACACTCGACTTTGAGCTCATTTTCGAAAATTGTTGTGTGTTGGATTGAAGTCAGATAATGCAAAATATGACTGAATGCCATTTAATGATAATTGGATTGTGAATTATAATCAACATAATACTTAATCATTTTATAGAGCAAGAAATAGAAAATTCAGCATGTATTTTGGTTTCCTGAAACAAATAATATGTTTTACCTTGACCTCTTGTAAAATGGTTGACATTTTAACAAGTGACTCTAGCAAATAAAGTGTTTAAACTTAGGTTAAAGAAAAAGGTAGTTATGAAAATATTCTTTAATAAAATGAATTTGTATCATTATTTAGTTTTTGTTTTTATACAACTGAAAAAATAAACTTTTGGACATATATCTACAAAGCATATCAGTTCTACTTTCATATCTTATACCTCACAGAAGATCTAGTTGCATGCATATACATATATAATTCATATATACAGTTGCACATATACATGCACACATATGCATATATGTTTCATTGAGTTACATTTATATTGATTCATGTCAAATAAAAGGGATTTCAAAGTTTATTTTAATATAAGTATACAAAATGTACTGAAATATGCTGTGTTTTATTTTGTAATACAAGCATCAGGAGAAAACAATTAAATTCCACTCACTTGCAGCATTAGTACAATTTCTGAGTGACCTTGACCTTGAAATGATTTAGTGTCTTTCATGTCAAGTCTAATGGTTGAAAGTGTTCAATGACCCCAAGCAGCATTAAAAAGAATCTTCTTTGGAAGTTCTACACCAAAGTCCTTCTGTACTAACAATCACAGCTGATCCAAGCAATTGGACCAATATTAAAACATATTTCAGACTCCTTTGGAGCAAACTAGAATCCTAAAGTGTAATCAAATGAGAACAATTTCTCTTGTTGCACTTTCAAATGATACATCGCTAGCTCAAAATGAAATCAAAATGTCTACTTCTGATTCTGACCCTACATTTTGAAGAGAACGCTATAAGCACATTATGGTTCTTAAAGAATCCTGTCTTTAAGAGTAAAGGAATCCAAGAGGAAGGAGCTGGCTATACTTCCAACTTCGTGACAAATGAAAAACAAAAACAAACAAACAAGAAGCATCCCAAGGGCTTAAGGGCCTCCTGTAGATCAACACTTAAGCACACATCTAATTTTGGCATAATCACTTCATACCACCTCTCATATACATAGTGAATGAAGGAATGGGGACACTCCTGAAGATTCATGGAAGCCAATTTAGAATAACCATGAAACCCAAGGCCATTCTATCCCTGTCCTACCCCACTTTATCTTGCTTGTCAGAAGTAGGTCAAGGGGCGGGGAGCTCTGCTGGCTGCCTAGATTACCTTGTCTTTGGTAATCTTCTACAGCTTGGGTAACCACAGTGTGTTAAGGATCAAGTGTTTTACTACAATGACATTTTGGGGTACTCTCCAGAGGAAAAGGATATTTTACTAAAAGGGACCAGTCTTCTCCTTCCAGGCCAAGGAATACCTAATCTACAAATGTGATCAGACTGCAATATTTATTATCTCTAAAAGTGTGTTTTGAAAATACTAGAATGCCTATAAATGCATGCTGAATGAATGAAAGAGTAAAATTTCATAATCCTCTTAGCAGCCCATGTCATTGTATAATCACTCTTACTGTCATGAAGTGAATCCTTACATGTAACTGAGTCCATTCTTACCACAACTTAATTCCATTTTCTTTAGTTCACACTATTGTAGGAATTGAGAGCAATAGATTTGCATGGTAACAATGCATGTATTTGAAATTGGTTACTAATTCATTTCTAATACTTTATCACCATAAGACTAAAATATTAGGTAAATTCAATTCAGTAAAAATAAGTCAAACTTGTTTTAAAAGTCAGAGAAATGTTGCCTGTGTGCAGACAAACCTGTTCATGAACTAACATTTTTGATTTAATCAGGTAATAAAATTGCATAGCTTCTCAATTAAATCACTAAAAACATATTAACCACTTTGGGAGAAGTATTGAGAAAATCACAGGGTAAAAAGGAATTGACAGCATCTGCCATGTACTTAAAAGAGGGCCCAAGGTAGGACCCGTCCCTCTCCCTGGCTAAATAGGAGGCAGCTGCCTGGCCTTCACCCTGTTCTCCAACTTAACAGCATTGCAAGAGTTAAAACAATCTTTCTTTTTTTCCTTCCGAAGGTCCTATCTCATTTTGTTAAAATATTTCTTTGGTATAACTCCAAAGAAGGGGAATTTGGTATTTGGCTAAGTGATTAAAGATAGATGCTAGAGTGTACTGCCTGGATTCAAATACCAGCTCTAGAACTTAATTTATATGTGACCTTGGACCTTATTTAACCTTTCTGTACCTAATTGCTTCATGTATAAGTGGAGATAATGATAGTTTCTTCTTTCACAAAATTCTTGGGAAGATGAAATAATAAGTTAATGTTTGTAAGGTATTTAGAACCATTTGGCCCTATATAAGTACTAGCTATTATTATTATTATTATTATTATTAAAGTCCATTGATTTTTGCTTGCTTTGAGATGCCCTTGATTTGGTATTAACAACAGAGGGCTATATCGTACCTTTATTTTAAAGTTTACAAAACAGAAAGCTTGTAATTAGACACATCTTGAATACCTGTCCAACTCCAAGAAAGAAAGTGTCTTACAACTTGAGCAATCTCAGGGCTTCTCTGGGAGAACAAAAGTCTCAGCATCCTCATCGCACAACCTTCTCAGAGTCTAACTTCTCACAAGCACACACACAGTCCTTCATTGTACAGAAATATATTTCTGTGTAAAATTACAGTAAGTTCTTACTCTATTTAAGAAATGTATATTGATGACAGCTACATGTAAAAGAATGAGATTAGAACATTCTCTAACACCATACACACACAAAAAAAACTCAAAATGGATTAAAGAACTAAGTGTAAAGCCAGATACTATAAGACTCCTAGAGGAAAACATAGGCAGAACACTCTTTGACATAAATTGAAGCAATATTTTTTTTGGATCCATCTCCTAGAGTAATGGAAATAAAAACAGAAATAAACAGATGGGACCTAATTAAACTTAAAAGCTTGTGCACAGCAAAGGAAATAATAAACAAAACAAAAAGACAACCTACAGAATAGGAGAAAATATTTGCAAACAATGTGATTGACAAGAGAATTAATTTCCAAAATATACAAACAGCTGATGTAGCTCAATACCAAAAAACCCCCAAACAACCCAGTCAAAAAATGGGCAGAAGATCTAAATAGACATTTCTCTAAAGAAGGCATACAGATGGCCAAAAGGCATATGAAAAGATGCTCAACATCACTAATGATTAGAGAAATGCAAATCAAAACTACAAAGAGGTGCCACCCCACACCAGTCAGAATGGCCATCATCAGAAAGTCTACAAATAATAAATACTGGAGAGGGTGTGTAGAAAAAGGAATCTTCCTACACTGTTGGTGGGAATGTAAATTGGTAAAGTCACTATGGAGAACAGTATGGGTCTTAAAAAACTAAAAATAGAGCTACCATATGATTCAGCAATCCCACTCCTGGACATATATCTGGAGAAAACCATAATTTGAAAAGATACATGCACCCCAATGTTCATAGCAGCTCTATTTACAACAGCCAAGACACGGAAGCAACCTAAGTGTCCATCAACTAATGAATGGATAAAGAAGATGTGGTATATATACACAATGGACTATTCCTCAGCCATAAAAAGGAATGAAATGATGCCATTTGTAGCAACATGGATGGACCTAGAGATTATCATACTAAGTGAAGTAAGCCAGACAGATAAAGAAAAATATCATATGACATCACTTATACGTGGAATCGAAAAATAGGATACAAATGAACTTATTTACAAAACAGAAATAGACTCAGACATAGAAAACAAACTTACGGTTTCCAAAGGGGAAAGGTAGGGGAGGGATAAATTAGGAGTTTGGGATTAAAATACACACACTACGGTATTTAAAACAGATAACCAACAAGGACCTACTGTAGAGCACAGGGAACTATACTCACTATCTTGTAATAACCTATAATGGAAGAAAATGTAAAAAAAAAAGAATATACATATTTATATATATAACTGAATCACTTTGCTGTACATCTGAAACTAACACAACATTGTAAGTCAACTAACTTTCAGTAAAAATTTGTAAAAAAAAGAAATGAATATTGAGTGTCTCTTACAGACAGGGCACATTATTGGGGACACGAATATGGAAAAGATGTGACAACTGATGAGCCCCCAATAATTTAGAGTTGAGAGAAAATGTTTGTTTTTTGTTTCAACCTTTAATCAACATGTTTCTTTCTTGCTTTCCCAAAATCCAGGCCAAAAACCATTCCTGATCTCCAAATTCTAATGGGACATCCCCTTGCTACCTATGACACCGAGCTTTAATAATGAATGAACCAGTTCATCCTTTTACCACTTTTTAAGGACCTCACCAACAGGTCCCTGGAGTTTCCCCTACAGGAAAAAAAAAATTCTCTACATGTATTAGAGTCTTGGCTATGTTCAATTCAGGACAAAACAAAAATGTCTCATTTCTCCATTTTTCTGAACCGGTGATTGGAAACACTATGAATGGTGGTATGAGGATAGGATACCCAAGCCTGCATACCTTCTTAGGAAAAAGGTCTGGCTACAATCTGAAAAGACTGGTTGTTTCATCACTATACAGAAATAAAGAAAAGACTGAGATATTGTGTAGCAAATAGATTCTGTTCCATATTATTTATTAGGATGGTCTTATACAAACTATTCAAAGAACGCTTATTGATTAAAAAGCTCTCCGAAACTCCATCACTGAATAGTCCAGTAATCACTAAGTAGCCATTTATTCAATTTGGTAATGGTCTGATTAAACAGTTCTCTAGTGCACTAAAACCCATAGAGGTGAAATAAAATATTAGAGGCAAATGATTTTACCCAATGATGCATTTTCTATTTCTAGGTTTTCCCTTTTAAAAATAAATAGAAAGCTGGTATACTTCAGTAGAATTTACTTGCTTAGTTTTTTAAGTACCAGTTGGCTAGACTAATATAATATTGTATAGATTATATATAAAGACCAATTTTCCTCTCAATATGTTGCTTTAAATTTCTACTACAACTTAATTTCACACATGTCCATTTGTGTGAAAGATGATATATTTAAATTAAGTGAAACAGTCTACATACAGGATTTTAAAGAAATCTTAGAGAGATTTTGACAAGACCCCTAGTTAAAGAAAATTGAGCATTAGTACCGCTTTATTGCATTTATAGAGGCTTTTCTCCTTAAAAATAGACTATCCTTTGAAAGTCTGTTAGCAAATCCACTTGTCCCACAAATACCCATGATTCAAGCCACTAATAGTGCCATCTGTTGGTAGCAGTAATGCTGATTCGTTTGTTTGTTTTCTACAGTGCTATTTTGTTCCTACCTGTTGAAATTCTTAGGTGGAAAAGAGCTTCTCTAAAACATGGTCATTTTCAAGTCCAGATACCATATGATGGATTTACTTTGCCTCTTCAAGACCCAGCCAAGAGCCTGGTACCTAGTATATATTCATTTGATTTTTAAAGAAAAAATAAAATCATAAACATTTTCTTACTGCAGAGGAAAACAAGCACAAGAAAGCTGATATACACTTTTTTTTTCCCAGTCTTTCAAGATTGCTTGACCTGAAAATGCAAGTTTTGTTTCAGGTATTATAAATGACTCTTGACATTTGACTACAAGATGGAGAAATAAGTCATTTAAAGTTTAGAACAGCTAATAAAGCAGACGGTATCAAATAGAAAAAAAAGCGCTTCAATATGGCTAAATAAGAGGGCAAGAACAACACGCAAGACTTTTACAGTTGTACCTCCCAAAAGACTATTGACTATTTCATTATTTAACATGTAATAAATGACAAATATGTAGTTTCGTTGAAATACATGGAATTAAATGATAGTATCTTATAAAGTATTGAATATTGACTTAAGATGGTAATACAGTGAAAAGGGGGCATAGTATGAAACTTTTACACCATTAGCAGCAGATCCTTTAATTATTTGTTGAAGCCAATAGTGTATATTTGTTTCAAAACAAATGTGTAATGTACTGATCAAAGATTCGTATAATTTAAAGATTTTTCATTGTAAGACTAATAATATTATATCAAAGCTGCTGAAAGGTTAAACTAAAAGGTTGAAGGAACGTACCTTTCATAACGATAAATTTATGAATAAATGAATAAATGGAAAAGTAGAGAATATTTTATGCCCTAAATTTTAGGGCTAAGTGAAAGAGAAAGTCACCTTGATTTAAATTTTGCTGTTTTCTTCCCTATTCTAAAACCACTAATTTGATACCTGTTTTTATTTTATTTTTTTTTTGCCACCCTATTATACTCACCACTGGTAAAACAAACAGGACATTTTAGCTTTAATCTTCTTACTACATAACCCAAATAACTTCAGTCATGTTTGCATTAATGCTGCATTAATCATGTTGTTGCGTATTAATGAGTTTTCAGGCTATGCTAATTACTGTCATAGATTCTGCAGCAGCCCATTAAATATACAAATTACAGAATTAAAGAGCCAGAGCTCTTCATGATTAATCTCTAAATGGAGAAAAACTAATGATGTCTGTACAAAGTTTCTCTCTACTTTTGGCTGAGTGAACCCAATGAACAATCAATTAGGCTATTTGAGGAATAAGAATAACATATTATACAATTTTATGTAGATGCTTCATTGTAACTGTGGGCATTGCTTTAGAGTTCATAAAAATTCGGCACCCTTTATCTGTCCTGTTCTAAATATGGGTTACCATGTTGTTCCATATGGAACACGGTTTGGAATAAGGTAAGTTCATACTGAATCCATTCTGATGAGGATCTAAAGGACCCAGAGGGCTACATGAAAAAACATTTTGATCTAAAAGGGCCTGTCGGGCTTCCCTGGTGGCGCAGTGGTTGCGCGTCCGCCTGCCGATGCAGGGGAACCGGGTTCGCGCCCCGGTCTGGGAGGATCCCGCGTGCCGCGGAGCGGCTGGGCCCGTGAGCCATGGCCGCTGGGCCTGCGCGTCCGGAGCCTGTGCTCCGCAACGGGAGAGGCCGCAGCAGAGGGAGGCCCGCATACCACAAAAAAAAAAATAAATAAAATAAATAAATAAATAAAAGGGCCTGTCACACCAAAAAGCCACAAACAAACATAAAGAAAATGTAGGGTTGTCACAGAGCAAAGCCATAATGTTACATGAAGTCTGCATGAGATCATGGAGTAAAGCTGCCCAGCACAGCAGATCAGATCTGGAATGAAAGGCAGAACCCGATGTAGGTGTATTTACATAGGTGGGTAGGTAGGCTGAATACCCAGTTGAAAGCTCAGGAAAAAGTATGTTCTAATTGTATGGGTTTGTATGGGCAGGGCATAACGATAAGCTGGTACTCAAAACATGCCACAGATACATCAGAGGGGCACAGGCTAAAGTAAAATGAAAAAAAGATAAGGCTGGAATAGAGAGATTTGGACAGACAAGAACAACCATGTTCATCTGTGAATAGGTAGAACTTGGAAGGCCAGACAAGGTAGCACAATTCAACACGAGGGCCTTGTGTATAGTAAGAATCTAAAGTCCCAAGAAAATGCAGAGTAGGTTTTAGTCTCAGAGGGCAGCCTAGTAAGAGCCAGACAGCAGCACAGGTTTTAGGGTACTGGGCAAGTTTCCAAGAACACAGAGGAGTCAATTACCAGAACTAAGAAAGAAGACGAGTGTGGTGTGTGTGGGTCTTGGGAAGGTGCTAGGAGGTTCTTTTGTAAAAAGTATGCACAAAGTCAAGGTCAGATTCTTCAGTAGGATTGACTTTCTGAGAATCTTAACACAAGAGTCTGCATCTTGCAGGTGAATTCCGCACTGGCCCCAGGGACTAGGGGAGGGTGAGCCTCAAGGGAGAGGTCATGTGGCTCCAGCCCTGGCAAGAGAAGGGCCATAGAGTATAGGAAGCAGAGAATTTACCAGTCTATTGCTAGGCAATAAACTAAGGAAAATCGTTTTCTATCAAGGTCAAATGTGCTAATGTAATATGTCATCATAATCTTGGCTATGAAATAGATCAGAAATTTAGTTTTATTTGATAGAGTGAGATGATGGATACTGACAAGAGGAAAGCAGAAGGAAAATACCTTTCCCTGACAGAGCTCTCACCCTATGACACATTCTGATCTGAATGCTTTGGAAATGTTAGGTTTTTTTTCACATTTCAGTTATCCCCATTATACAGGTGAGAAAATTGAGGCCCAGAGAAATTATCCAGTATGAGAGAAATGCTCTCACCAAAAAGGAACTGACATTTTCTAAAAAATCTTTTTTTCTTCTCCTCAGTAAATGGCACAGTTTTGTTGAGCACGGGGGCTCAACAACAGATCGTTGTGGGAAATACAGTATGATAAAAACAGAGTGAGTGGAGAGTAAGTTCTTGTGTATGTGTGTTAAATACCTGTAAAGCGGAACCAAGCAATTGAGGGGAGAGCACACTGGCTGGTCATATTCAAGGGCCAATTGATGACATTTATCAATAACACTTGTTCAGGCAAGCCTATAAGCCTCTGCCTCCAAAGCATTTCCAAGCACTGTTGCAATGCCCGTAGGAGGTGTGCAAATTAAACCCTAGGAATAAACAACCATGGATTTATCGTGCTGCTTCCCTGGCTGTAGTTTCAAAGCTATATTTCTCATACGCATTCCCGTTTTCCCCATTACTGGAAATTTCTGAAAACAGGAAGAGTTACCATGTTTCCCTAGTCATTTGTTTTTTCCATCAGTTGCTGTATCGCCGTGCATACAATGGAAACTCAAGCAATGCTTCTGACTTACAAACTCAAATGCAAAATTATTAGAGAAAGACCAAGATTCAAACCCAGGAACTTAGAGATGATGTATATACCCACACAGAAAGATGAGAGCCATAGCTTGGGTAGTCAAGTTAAATATAAGTTAAACACTTAAGAAAGATTTTTTTTCCTGATGTAAGGGCATGACTTGTACAGAATAGAAACTGGTTATATATTCTTTTCTTACAAGGAAGCAGTACGGTGACCTCATAGCCCTACCTTCATCTCCTACATTAATGACTCCACAGCTATAAACCAGGCTTGACTAAGTTATATAAAGAAGACCTTCTCAATATTCTAGATTTCCTTTCCCACACAAAGGTAAGACATCAATCAGAGGTGTTCCGTGTATCTTTTAGACTGAACTGCTAATGTTCTGGGTGGTAATTTAAATAGAAACCTTTTGTCGCTTTAGCAGCAATTGTATAAACACAGTGTTGCCCGGGCAGAAAGTAATTAAATTCATAGAGGAAAGAAACATGACTTGACCTGGATAAAATACAAATACATCAAAATTAAAGTCAGTGTAATGAGCTGAAACACTGCAAATTTAGACAACAGCACATTAGCCAAAGCACAGAAACCCCTCTCAGGCAGTATCAAAGCCGACAGAAAACACAATAACTTGGAATTCCTGCAGCAAGCAAGGAAGTTTATTGATTAGGTACTGCATATATTAAATAGGAAAATAACTTAAAAAAAAAAAAAGCTAATGAATGGCCCAGAGAAATACAATAGGCCAAACTAGAAATATAACAAGAAGAAGAAAGGCGGTAGAGGAAAACACTTCCAGATAGGACTACAACAAGACAAAGCAAAGCTCAGCAAAAAAAAGGAAAAGAAAAAAAATAGAGCAATTCAAGTCAGAAACTCAGCAAGAAATGCAAGTCATGGCAGAAATATAAGATCAGGATAAGAGGATATTCAGCCTAACCCCAAGTTTTAAATCAGAACAACAAACTCAGCAACAAATCTGCCAAATGCTAATGATTCAAACAAGGAGACAATAATTGAAAGTAAGAAATATACCATGTCTCACCCCGGTAATGTTCACAATGCCATTTCCCCTCATTATTCTTGACATGGTGACCTTCTCCTGAAGAGACACACCAAAAACTCAGTATAATTAAGGGTGACCAGTGTAGAGAAGGGTTCTTCTTGTCTCTGTGCAAGACTGTGGACAGTAAGACCTCATTTATCTGGCATCACCAGGTTACAAGGCATTCTGCCTACCTAGGTTTCCAGTTAGCAGGAGTTCGTTCTTTTAAAACCAAAATTATTGTAACTCTGGCACTAACAATTTTATTAAATGTGTCAAATTTCCTTGTTTTCGAGAATATGGCAAATATGCTGTAAGCTTTCTGTGACTCAACATGCTCACATCTAACCAACTATTTTTATACTGTCTCAGATTAGAACGGTATCTTCAGGAAATCTTGAGCCTTAATATCAAAATGGCTCCAGATATGTAAGAATTAAAAAGGATATCTATGTTTTTTGAGGATTTGGTACCATTGAATAAGGTTTTGTTTCAACCAAAAAACAAAACAAAATTCATAGATTCTGTTAGGCAGAAAGATTATTAAATATCATCTTGCCTCTAGACAACATTTGGGTCCATTCTCCTACCAGCAAAGTCCCTATTAGCTCTCTTCTCTCTAACCCTGGTACCATGAACTTCCAATCTGCCATGTTCTGGAAATAAGATGTTAGAATTCTCTCAAAAGTTAGAGAAAATTGGGTACACACATAGAGAAAATTAGAGTAACTGTAAAGAGCAAAATGAGTGAGGAAAATTACACTGGGTAATGTAAAAGTTTTAGTAGGTGAGATTCAAATATCTATTTTGATAACTCAATGGCCTTTCTGCCTCAAATCACATTTTTCAACCATATTCCAAATAGTCCAAGTTGTTGTAGAAGTAGCCTCTGATAAACACATTGTTAACTTATTGGTGATTTTTCTTTTCTTTTTTTTTACTAATGGTTTCACCTCTTCAATCTTAAAGCCATGGGAAATCAAATATCAAGACAAAGAGATGTGGTAGAAAAATCACTAGACTGGAAATTCTGACTATCCACGTGGATTCTACCCCTGATGTAAATAAATCACTGTAAATAAATCTTGGCCTCTATTTCCTCGTCTGGGGAAAGAGGGGTGGGGCTCGTTGGTCTCTACCACAAGGCTTAATTCAATTAAATGTTTGGCGTCTGGTAGACTTCATCTGAGAAGGGCTTAGGTCTTTCATCACTATGAGACAGCTGCCAATTCAACGGATTCAAAAAGCAAATGTGGGCTTCCCTGGTGGCGCAGTGGTTGAGAGTCCGCCTGCTGTTGCAGGGGACACGGGTTCATTCCCCGGTCCGGGAAGATCCCACATGCCGCGGAGCGGCTGGGCCCGTGAGCCATGGCCGCTGAGCCTGCGCGTCCGGAGCCTGTGCTCCGCCACGGGAGAGGCCAGAGCGGTGAGAGGCCCGCGTACCGGAAAAAAAAAAAAAAAAAAAAAAGCAAATGTATTGGGCTAATTTTTGCAACTTTGGAAATTTACATTAAAAAATGTGTTTGGTATTAACAGATACACACTACTGCATATAAAATAAACAACAAGTACCTACTGTATAGCACAGGGAACTGTATTCAATATCTCGTAATAACCGCTAATGGAAAAGAATCTTAAAAAGCATATATATATATATATATATATATACACACATACATACATACATATATGTAGCTGCATCCCTCTGCTGTACACCTGAAACTAACACAACACTGTAAATCAATTATACTTCAATAAAAAATTTAAGAATGTGTTTTGGTGCCTTTTCCCTTGTTAAATTAAAAATGCAATGTAATGATTACAAATGCATATCTATTTTTAGAAGACTTCCTTTCAGAGTCCTGCTGACTGCTTGTAGACCCACACTCTTACAGAAGAGAGTGCCTGCATGCACGTGCAACAGTTGTAGGAGGTCTTCTTTCCCCACATTAGTAGCTGCTGGGTGCCAGACATTAGTCTAAGCATACGTATTCAATCATCAATCCTATAATAATTATTTGATCACCTTTTAATGTAAAAGAAAACTGAGACCAAGAGATCGTCTAAGTGAAATAAAAGTTATTGCTTTTAACTAGCCTACAAAAAATTCTACAAAAAAATAATAATGCCACGTAACACTAATACATTTGATCCATGATTATATTACCAAATTTGGTTAAATAATTTTACTTAAAGTTGAAACCTTTATTCCAGGCAGTATTTAATTTGTCTAATCTGTGGGGACAGTTATCATTTACAAAACTATTGTTTCTATTATAAGAGATACAAAGTCACATAGGAAATGCATTTCATGATCATGTGATTAGCTGGAATAAGTTCTGATTCTATAATGTTTGAAAAGGTGACTCCATACATTTATAGCCCTTACCATGCCAATGCTTACCAATAGCACTACAGAGAAGCAAGTGCAATAATTTTCAGATGTAATGACCTTAGCTATGGATACATGTCACTATAGAGGCAGTTTGCATTAAGAAATATTTTAAATGCCTGGGTCTCTTAACAGTCCAAATTATTACTGTGAACTTTCTGAGAAGCACTGAAGGTCATAGGTTTTTTTCTTTTGTATGAACAGTGTATTTCAGAAGAAATAAATGGGTGAGGGTGAAAGGAGGGAAAACGTTAGGCTACAGTTGAGTCCTTTATAATGGCATGAGAATTAAAATTCTGTTTTCCTAACATCAGCCAGCCTTTTCACAAAGTATTTATTGGATGACCGAGATGCAGAGAACAGTGTTCCCTTCCAAGGAAGCGAGTGGGGAGTGGAGAACGATCTTCTCGGCATCTCGTTAGAATATGTTTCCTGTGAGTGAGTTCGAAAGGAAAGGTCACACAATATTCGATCATCTATATGTATTCATTGAGATGTCTATTATTGGATCCACTTCAACTGTTGTGGCCAGCCTTGGCCATACTTTCTCTTCTTTATCTGATTTGTTTCATGAGAAAGCACTCAGGGCAGTGTTACCACCTCTATTGCTGGCACTTATACAGAAACCTTCTAATATCCATCTGTGCTGCCTGCCACTGACAAAATAATAAAGGTGATTCTGGAAAATTACCCAAATGATATATCATTTCTCAATCTAAAACTGAGAGAGAGGATGCAAACAAAGCATCAGTGAACCTAAAAATCAATGAGTGAAGAAAAAGTATCAAATAATTCAAATTAAATGCTGTTGTAGCAAAACTGTCAATTACCCTGCATTCTTTTATTAATTTCGCTTTTATTTGTAGGATGGTTTCTGTTCCTTTCTTTGGAGCCATTAGAGAGCATCAGCATGGCAGAAGAAGACTTGGAAAAAAAAGCTGCCAACCAGATTTGCTATCCACAGTCTAAGAAAAATATGCTGATTCAGAAGTCAGTGTATATTTAAAGTTTCTGTAGTTGTTAGCCCAAAAGACGCAACTCAGGAATATCCTCAGGGACTCTGGAAACTTTGGAGAAGTTCTCTGCAGAACTTCACTGTAACCTAGAAATGAGATGGGGTGTTTCATGTTGATAACTTGGGGTCCAAAAATTTGAATAGCACACTGAACAGTCTCATAAATTGTCATGAGGAGAATTTAGATAGTTTTTATTAGGGTGGAGACCTTACAGTCAAATATTTTTCCAATTTTATTCTTCACTTGTTTTGATGAGATAGTATTACATAGTTAAAAACTGAGTAAATATCTACCTGAGCCCAGTACTACAGTAGGTCCTTTTTCAGCTAATTTATTTAATCCTAGAAACAACTGTGATTTAGACATTGTTTTCCCTACTTTAAAGATTAAGACACTGAGGCTTCGAGTGTTTAATCCTAAAGGTATAAAGTATGGTTTTGAATCCATGTCTTCTGACTCAAGTCCAGGGATTTTTTTTTTTTTTTTTTTTTTTTTTTTTACTGTAAGACAATTGGCTATTTAAAAAAAATTAATGTAGGGAACTATTTTGAGATTACACTTGCAAAGTTACAGTGCCTTTCAAATCACCCTCCTGTGCAAACATTGACTAAACCCCATTTGAAACAAAGTTAGATGGAAACACCTCTTCCTATCTTTCAAAAACTTAAAAACCTTACCTTTCCCAGAATCATCTCCTACTATTTTCCCACAAAATGGGCAAAATGGCCAGTAAAGAACCAGTGCTTCATCCAAACTGATTGGTTTGCTATTTCTCAAACTTGCCCTTTGACTTCTCATCTTGATGTCTTTATGCATGGCTGTCCCTCTCCCTAGAACACCAGGCTCAATCTATTTGTATCTTTAAAAATTCACCTGTTTACAGATTATCTCATTGCCACTTTCCTTCTGAAGCCCCCTTTGATCATTCTCATTGGATATAAGTTGTGTTAATAATAATAAACACTATGTTTGTTGTCATATGTCAGGTACCCTTCTAGATGCTTTACACATGAATTTCTCTCATTGTCACAACGGCTCTACCAGACAGGCATGACATTTACCATCATGACCACCATTTTATGCATGACAGAAATGAAATGCAGAGAGGGTAAGAGAGAGAGTTACGTGAGATCACGGGCTTAGTGAGGTGGTAACAATGGAAATTGAACCCAGGGAGTTCAGTCCAGGAATCTGGACCAGAAACTCTAGAATCCAGGTCTGTAACTCCTCTACGTATCACCTCTCATTCCTTTGACTATGATACGCCATATTTTATTTTCTGTGTTTATATGTTACTTTTAATATCTTGTCTTTCTAGCCCTTTGACCTGGGAAGACAGACCTTTCAAAAAAAAAAAGAAATAAATTTTCCTCATTATTCTCATACTTATAACATTCTGTTTTCTTACAATGATCCATCCAGTTGCTTTATCTTATGTCCAACTCTGTTGTTTAGAGTCAGAAGAAAAGGACATATATTGTACACGTTGTGTCTCTTACTAGTATTTGTGGTCACTATAGCACTGAGCATCTGACAAATTTACCATAGCTTTTTGTGAGATTGGGCTGCTTTGGGAGATGAGAGCCATAAACTCCTGCAGAGCCAGCCTTAGACAAACCATCACTGATGCACCATCCATTTCCAACCCTGCTTTTTATGGCCTCCACCCTTTTACTTCTCTCCGTCCCCACCCTTGGCTATCAAGGTAACCAGATTCACTGTAATATTAGAGTTAAAAGGTTAATGATAGCCACTATCTAGTCAATTAATTTTATTCTCATTGAAGAAACTGGAGCAAACATAATTTCCAATATAGTTAATGTCAGTGGCCTCGCTATAGCCCTACACTGTACCATGTTGTCCTCTGCTGGTCTGGGAATGTTCATAATGGTACTCCACTTGGAAGTCCCCTGGGATGTATGAAACTTCAGAGCATCTTTTCCTCTCCTCTTAATGAAAGCCTATTCTCAACTGCTTATAATCCAGAAAGAGCAAAACATCTAATCCATGTTAAGATGTTACAGACTGATAAAAGCTTAGTGTGTTTTCTCTCCCAGAGGGCTAAGAATTCAATTTTAATGGAGAAAAAATATCTTCCTCCTCAAATTCCCAAAATGTTTATATATAGAACCCTGCTAAATGCAACATTAAGATAAATGTAATGGTGGGGTTAGGGGGGAGAAAAAGAGTTCCAAGGTTAATGAAGCATAGAAAATACTCATTCTTTTAAATTCACAGTGACTATCTACTTGCATATTAAATAACCTAAGAAATCATGCAACAGCATTAACAAAAGTGATAATAACAACATAAATCAGGCTACCTTGATATAACACAATGCCTTCCAAATTTATTTCAGCATATTAAATCTATTTTGCATTCAGACCACTGTTCCATTGGAACAGCAGTTTGGGAAGAACAAAATATACTCTATTGGCTAAACAGCTTGTTTCAAGAGACCAGCTCTGTTACCCACTGAAATCACACCCAGCTGGGAAGTCTCAAGTCTGTCTATTTATAGGGGTAGCTGAACTTGGGGAACCGACACAAAAAAAAGACACAGGTGGAAGTCACCAGAGATGGGGGTTTGTGATGGCACTCCAAATAGAGAAGCTCTATTAAGCAAAAGGGTTTCAAGGCTGAGGAAACCAGAGTATAGGATACACGGCTCCTCGATTGTGATTGTAGACTGATGATCACTTCCCCCAGCTGAGCAATCAGAAGCTGAGGGAGGAGGAAGACTGGGCTCAGGCATGAAAATACAAGGCAACATTAAACATAAGCCCTTTTTCTAGGGCTCAGGCATGGAAATGTAGGGCAATATTTATTCCTATATAACGCTCTAGAAACCTATTATATTGTTAACTTAAAAGATAATTAAATTAGCACATAGGTCTATTTTTTTTCACATCTTAGAAAAACTCTTCCTTTCAGGGCTTTATGTTGATTTTCATATTATTGCTTAAAATATGAATGATTACCATGTATACGTCTGACTAATTCTGAATGATGATAATCAGGAAATCTCTTTTCTTTTTTCAGTAAACTCGCTGATAGCTTAATTCCTTTTTTCTTATCCTTTTCACAGAATTGTGGATTTATGGAACACTGAATATTATGATTGATTACAATATTTGTATTACAATGAATCAGATGACTGGATCTATCAAGTTGCTTAGAGGATATCTGCTCTGTGTTGCCCATGGACACTAATGCAGAGTTGTTTTGACTCAGAAATACTGAGAACTATAAACAAAAACAAAAACTGTTTTCTGGGCTTTGTAAAAACAACTTTTATGAGACTCAAATTATAACACCTAACATAGAGAGCTATTCATTTCTAAACCAAAACAAAATATGTAGAACATAAAAGTTTTGAAAATTCCTCCCATATTTTTCTATCCTTTCTAAAAAAAAATGAAGTCAAATTACACATACAGTTTGATGCAAGAGTGATTTCACATGCGAAAACCTTTAAAATATATCCCAATTAGACATAGGCAAAAGTAATGAAGAGAACAAGAAGGCAAATTTAGGAAACAATATCAATTAATTAATATGGAGAGGCTAGCAGTGTCTCAGGGAACAGAACAGGGCAAGAAATATTCACTTTTAAAAGCTAAAACAGAAAACCCTGAAATTCCAGTTGAGGCAACTGTATTAGTTTGATAAAAGGATTTCATGGCAACTCGTAATTAAAGGTTATCAATATAGTGCATTTGGATTCCTATGAAACCAGTTTTGTCAAAACAATTCAAAATCTATCCTTGAAGGAGAAATTTTTAAAACTAGATAAAAATTGTCCACCCAGTGGACAAGCTTTTTATACTGTACTTTTTTATCAGCGTTGAATGCAATTCAGTGTCAGTATTTGTGGCTGAAAGGCGACATTTTGTCCATAAAATGGACTCTATTGCCTTCAGAAAAAGCCAAATATGTTCACAAACCACTGCTTGACGTTATTGTGTTTAAACAGACACTGTGGCTGTAAGAATTCTGTAAGAGGGGTGTCAAGAATGAAGTAAGTCAGACAGAGAAAGATAAATATCATATGATATCGCTTATATGTAGAATCTAAAAATATGGTATAAATGAATCTATTTACAAAGCAGAAATAGAGTCACAGATGTAGAAAACAAACTTACGGTTACTAAGGGGAAAAGAGGGGGCAGCCGGATACATTGGGAGATTGGGATTGACATACACACACTACTATATATAAAATAGATAACTAATAAGAACCTACTGTTTAGCACAGGGAACTCTGTAATGACCTATATGGGAAAAGAATCTAAAAAAGAGTGGATATATGTATATGTATAACTGATTCACTTTGCTGTACAGCAGAAACTGACACAACATTGTAAATCAACTATACACCAATAAAAATCAATTAAAAAAAAGAGTGGATGACAAGTAAAGAGCTATGCTAAAGTGAGGTGGTGATTAAGGGTGATCCCAGTCCAATAACACACAGGCATATGACTTTAAATGACTTAGTTTAGCTGTGGTTCTCTGGCCAGCAAAGGCTGTCTCCTGAAAATGGCGGGTCACAACCTAGCCATCGGGATAGTTGTATCTGATTCAAAAAAAGAGACAGAGTACTGAGAAGATGAAACTAGTAGTTGTATACCATCGCCATAGTTACATAACAAAGGCAGTCTACCATGAATATACAGCTTGGAGCCTGAGATTTAAATACCCCTCTAAAATACACTACCTGTATGACTTTGGGCAAGTTACTTATCGTCTCTGAACCTATCTTACACATTTGAAGAGGGGATGAAATGAAAAAGTGCAAGTGAACCACTTAGAAGATTGTTGGAAAGGAAACTAAGCTATTATATTTAGCATAAGATTTCCATGATCAAGAAACTGTAGTCTATGTCCAGTGACTTGCTGCCATATTGACTCGACCCTTTTCTCTACACATATTCAATTTCACTCTTACTATGATTTCTGATCTCAATTATAATAAACCCATGCTGACTAAACAGTCAACGATTATCATCATCAACAAAAACATCACAGATGTTAGAGCTAAAGGGGAATCCTAGCGATTATTTAACTGTAACTCTTACATTGTGCAGTTAGCAAATGCACCAAAAGGGAAAATGACTACTGTCAATGAGTGACTTTTCCATGGGGCTTGCACACACATGAAAAGAAGTGAATAAGACTGGCACATATTCAATGTTAAGGCTTATCAATATAAGCATAACAAATAGCATAAAAATAAATGATTAGAATTTTTGCTTGTTAGGATTCAGCATTTATAGTCCAAGATTGATCTTAAGTTTTGAACAATGAGTTTCTGTCAAAGCTACTATTAATGTTTAGCTTTTAGGATATCCATGGAAAAAAAAACCCCACAAAGTCCAGCATTCTATGTATTTAAGGGATCATCATATTGTAATAGCTGTGATGACAACTGTGTATCTTTGATTAGTATAAAAAAATGCTCTTTCATATTAGGACAACCATAAAGTCACATAAAAGAATGTCGAGGGCTTCCCTGGTAGCGCAGTGGTTGGGAGTCCGCCTGCCGGTGCAGGGGACGCGGGTTCGTGCCCCGGTCCGGGAGGATCCCACATGCCGCGGAGCGGCTGGGCCCGTGAGCCATGGCCGCTGGGCCTGCGCGTCCGGAGCCTGCGCTCCGCAGCGGGAGAGGCCACAGCAGTGAGAGGCCCGCGTACCGCAAAAAAAAAAAAAAAAAAAAAAAAAAGAATGTCGAACAACAGCTCAAGTTGGTGAATTTGGTTGTTGTTATAGATGTACTAAAATCGGCAGGAGCGGATAAGAAAACCATTATCTCCATGCTCTTAAGGTCTCAGCTGAACCCAAGCATTCTGAGGGAAACTTAAAGCAAGATTGTTATGCTATCTCTACAAATATAAGCAAGTTCATGCAAAGATAAATAGTCCAATTAATTATGTTGCATTTTCCAGGATCAATTTTAAGTAAAAACACACATCTCTGATAAAATATTAATTATTAGCGTTTTTGACTGGTCATTCATTTGCTTCGGTTATCATACCATGCCACACTATGTTTACAAATTCATAATTTTCTATTAAATAAATTAAATGTGAGGAATTTGGTGGGGGGGGTTGTATCTCTTTTTGATTAGGTTATCTCCTCCTAGACCAAATCAATTCTTTACTTTCTCATCAGTTATGCAGAGTAATTGTTAAGGGTTGAATTGTATCCTCCCAAAATTAATATGTTGAAGGCTAACCTCTAGTGTAACTTCAGAATATGGCTTTATTTGGAAATAAAATCTTTACAGACATAAGTAGTTAGGGTGAACTCATATTGGAGTAGGATGGGTCCCTACTCCAATATGACTGGTGTCCTTATAGAAAGAATGCCACGTGGAGAGAGAAACATGCACACAGGAAGAACATCAGGCGAAGATGGAGTCAGAGATCAAGGCGATGCATCAGAAGCCAAGGGTTGCTAAAGCTTGCCAGCTAACTACCCGGAGCTGGGGAGGGGCCTGGATAGATTCTCCCTCACAGCCTTTACAAGAAACCACCCATTCTAGCATCATGATCTTGGACTTCTAACCTCCACAACTGTGAAACAATAAATTCCTGTTGTTTAAGCCACCCAGTTTGTAGTACTTTGTTATGGGAGCCCTAGCAAACTACTGATAATACAGGAATAATTATAAGAATAAATACTAAGTTGTATCAAGTACTGCCACAAGTGCCATAAGATATAACAATATGTTTTGCACAATAAATTATTTTTTAATTTAGAATGTTAAGTTTTGAGATACATGTATGTATGTCCTGTAGCATGTGATATACATATGCATGTATATCACATGCTACAGGACGTACATATATAGCATAAAGTTTAAAAAACAAGGAATTAGTCAATGCAGAGTCATGCCAGAGAGAAATTATCATATAATTTATTTTGATTAGGACTTGCATGTCTATTGGATGAATGATCCCACTGAGAAGTGAGAAAAAGCTAGATGTGAGAATAATAATGTATAAAAACCTCAGAAACGACAACTGTGACTTCTTAAAGTTGCTGACCCAATTTTTACAACACTCTTTGTTGGCACGTAAAATATGTTTCTTTGAACTGGGAAATTATGATCATTTGGAGACATGAGAGGGTCAGGCTATTAACTCAAATTTAAATAACGAGTGACTATTTTGCCCTATTCATTTTATGTACAGCATTTTATTCAGGGTAAGAAATTATATGTTTATAGACTCAAATGGCAATCAGTTTACCAGAGCGATATGTATTAAGCAAGCTACGTTCTCACATGTGGACAAATTTTGCTAATGTGGTTGGTTTACATCAATTAAAGATAACATACTTTGGATGTAAAGAGGAAAAAGATGAATGTTTTAATATAAAGGGGGAGTCAAATCCACTGGTAAAACATTTATGAAAGCCTTAACAGGTTTATTCTAGTTTCTTTTAAGTAATTTCCCAAAAGAAAACTTTTTGTGTGTGAGATATAGAGAAAATGTGATTGTATCAGAATCAGATTGTTATACGCAAATCATATGAAAATTTTAATCTTATACTGTCACCAGACTATAAATGTTTTGAAAGCCACTAAGATATATTACTAATCTTTGTATCCTGGTGTTTAGGATAATGGCTTATACTTAGTAGACCTCACAACAGATTGTTGCTCAAGTGAGCCAATCAGCACTTTGTATTGCTCAAAAATGCAGCATCCAGTTGAATAGAGGCAAAAAAATAAACAGTTTTGGCTCAGCATGTTAAAAAGCTCCAAACGTAAAACAAAAATCCATTAGCTTTGTCTTCAGTTAAAGAACCACCACTGTTATGTAGTCAGCGCAGCTACTGCTCCAACTGTAGCCCTTTTTCATGGGTGATGAGCTTCAATTAATTTTATCATGCACTTCCCCGAGGCCACAGGGAGAAGATCTCGCCACGTTTGTTTCTGCCTTTTATTTTTCCTGGCATTTTCCAGCATACCAAGTCCTCTCTTTCGGCTCATCCTTTGCTTTTTATTGACCTTTTTATTGACTTCTACCTGATCACTTGATGGACTTTTAATTTTTATTCGTCTCTGTTATAGCAATAACATGTAGATGTTATATAACCTTATTTTCTCCCTGCTTGTGACTCAGGGCAGAATACCCTTCTTTGATGAAAGGAATGGGCATGGCTTCAGTGCAGTCATCAGCCCAGAAAGGTTTCAGAAAGACAACGCCAGGCTGGGATGGCAAAAGGAGAAAAGAGGCAGGAGACCAAAACAGGTGATGAGTTTTCCTCGTTAAAATTCAATATAAGTAAACTTTAAAAAAATTATATATATATAAATATGTTATAGATAAATATAAATATTTTGAATGAGCATATATATATATATATATATATATATATATGTTCTGCCTCTTGCTAAACCAAACCTACAGCCACCATATCCCCCCATCACCTTAACACAAATTGTAGCCCCCTTCGTCAGAAGCACCGCTATTATGTTTGCCCCATCTTCTTATCTATAATAGTATCTTATTATTTACATATCTTCTCATTCTGATTACTCTCCCTCTTTATTCCTTCTTCATTTTCTCGGCTTCAGTATTCCTTTAATTACCAACTGCTGAGGAATATCAGCCAAGGTCAGGAAGCAAGTGTGGGAATTCCATCTTCCATGTTCTGTCCATTTTTGCTTAGATCAGACTCTCAATGTGCCTGAAATTGCTCCCAGGGGTTTACACTTGCCCATGTCACCACTCTGGAACAAAATTCATCCCCCATACCCCAGACACAGGCTTTTAAAAAATCTTGAAGTTATAATGGACCCTTGAGTCACAGCTGATTCAAGGTGATGATTTTTTTTCCCCTCTCTATAGAAAAAAAAAAAAAAAGTAAAAATTCATTTTATTTCCTTCTAGTCCTAGGACTGCATGCCTGTGTCTTGCTGTTAACTTACAGATTGTTCAATATGCTTGATGATAACACTAATCACAGTCAGTGTTTTATCACCTGGAAAATAGACAAAGCAAGATCCTAACTTAGAATAGACCACAGTGTTGAGGTTTAGTCTTCCTAAAATGTACGTCTAAACAGATTCAGCTCAGTGACTTCAAAACCTATCAGCCAGATTTTTGATAGTATGATCCTGCTGTTCAGTACTTTTCCTGAGTTCTAATTTACATGAGCATGGATCTGATTACATGCTTTACCTTAAAAAGCTCTGCAGAGTCATGCCCTATCTCTTTACTCTTCTCAACTTTTGGGAACATATACACAAAATTATTTAGAAGGTAATTAACTCACTTTATGAAAAATTCAAAACCAAATTCCTTCAAATAAGGGCTGCTTTAAATGTATTTCAAATAACACAGAAAAATTATTCTAACCCATATCAAATGTGATCAAAGACAATTTGCATTTCTTAAGATGAGGTTTAAAAATGATAATTTTAAAATAAACTTTAAGAAGACAAAATTTCATTTTGGTGAATCAACAAATAATTAACACGGATTCCTGCTCACCTGCTGAGCCCTATTAGAATGCAGTCCCCATGAAGGCAGGGAATTTGTTTATATTGCTCCCCAGAGCCATACACAGGGCCTGGCACATAGTAGATGCTCAATAAATATTTTGAATGAAGTTGAGTGATTTACATGAAATAATTATACAGAGTATGTACCTTCTTGACTTAAAGTCATGGATTATGCCTTGTTTGCTTCGGCATCTTTATGCTCTAACACAGTGTCTGGTACTTTGTTGCTGTTCAACAAATATTTGTTTTTTTTAAAAAAAGAATGAAACTTTCACACGTGGGTGGAAGCATAACAATAATAATGCCTGCCAGTTCAAAACCTTGTCTCCCACAGAGCTGCGATGTGATCTCATGTGTTGACTTCTATAATTATCCCTAGAAGGCCTCTGAGTAAGTGCACACACAGTCCCGGTGAGGGCAAGAGGAGCCCACAAACATGCTGCTTCCACTGACATCCTAGCAAAGTGACATCTGTCAGATTAGCCTACTGTCCAGAGCAGGGGCCTGAAGGGATGGGGCATGAGACAGGTGCATTTCAGCTGAAGAGAGGCAGGCAACTGCCCCAAGGTGATCAGACTGAAGAGTGGGCCTTGGGAAAAAGCCTCAAGAAGATGCACCAGCAGCCTTGGGTGGAAACTGTGTCTACAGGCCACCGAGAGCGAGGGCACTGAGCTGTGTGGTAGGGATGCCAAAGGCAGAGGGCCTACTTCAAGTTTTTCCTGGGGTCGCTCTGCTTCTACAGCAGAGGTTTCAGCAGTAACAACTTGTCTTTCCTCCACAGATGAAATAGAATGGCCCCCTTAGGAAATTTACTTCTTTGCATTTTAAACTTTGCAACTGACTTAAAAAAAAAAAAAAACAATGGGGGCAGGGGCAGAGATCCCATTTTCTCAAATTACAGTTTTCATTCTCCATCAGCCTTCAGAATTTGGCAAGTAGATTCCATTATTTGGTGTGCTGGAAAAGTCAGTCGAGGGGCATATGATGCAACTTCCTGCAACTCATGAAGATTCTTACCATTCTGAACTGGAAATATACTCACGTTAATCTCAGGAGGAAACAAAAATTAGAGCCTCTTTCAACATTATGCACAGGGGGCCATTCAGCTTTCTCTTATCCTCCTAGTAAGTATCCCTGCTGCAGCCTTCCTGCAAGAAAGCTGCCGGGTCTACTCTGGGCTCCGTGGGGGAAGATGGCACCCTAGTGAGCATCGTGGGAATCTACAGAGGCTGGAATTATCCCGAAAACTCCTTTGTTCCCTCCAAAGCTCAGAATACATACTAAGAGTCTTTCAATACAGCCTGCCTCCTGGAGTACTTCTCTGTGCAATTTGTATGCAAGGTTCAGGGAGTCCCAAAAGTCTTTTCGGACTCAGTGAAGTTCTTGGCAGCCAATCAAATGGTCCTCCTTTGGTAAAGTTTTGGTGTTAGCTACCTCCCCTTGCTGGGAAAACAATTCTTCTCATACAAAGTAGTGTAATGGTCTGCAAGTCTGTTTCCCCTACTGGATTTTGAGTTCCTTGTAGTCACAGGATCTGAGACTCTGACATACAATGGTATTTATATTATATATATTATATACATATAGAGTATGTATATATAGTCATTACATCATTAAGGAATACATCAAGATTATTACATATAGTACTATTAACCTCTTGTTCACATCTCATAGCATCCTAAAAATATTTACTCATCCATTCCTTCGTTCACTCACTCACCACACAATTACTCAATACCTACATTAGGCTAGTAAATTTTAAATGCTAGAACAGACACTGGCTTTGACCTCAGGGATCTGAAATTGGAAAAACTAAAAGATAAATAAATAAAAAAGAAAGGTTTGGTTGAAATGAAAATAGAAAAAAAATACCAAATTAAAATAACCACAACATGCCAAAACCAATATATATTTTCTCCTACTCCAAGTTAATGCTAAGTTACAGCCTATAGTTTATTTCATTGAACAGGTAAAGGTACTTTGACATCTATTTTCTCATTTGATCCTCATCGTAAGTCTGGAAGAAACCAGAAGATATTATGGTTTTCATTCTATAGATGAGGAGCGTGGCATTCATAAAAGATAAAATGGAAAAGTCTCCACTAGTAGGTAATGGTAGAAACGGAGTCTCACCATATCACACTACCTCCAGAGACTATATTTGGTTTGGCAAGGATTTGTCAAAACTTGAAACCAAAATGTTGAATTCATTCTGCAATTGTAAATACAAGATATAATAGATATAAATAAAATAGATATGTTCAATTATATTTCTTGTCCCTTTATGTAAACAAAATTGCTAGTTGGTCTATAATTTATGTATTGCTCAATTCTCACCTTAGCTAATAAATAAGCAAAAAAAATTAGGAAACTTATGGGACATATTTGACACCTTAAAGGCCAAAAAAACCCCAAAATCCAAAAGCTTAACTGATTCAACAATGATTCACCACAATGAAAACATATTACAAATGGAAAGGTAGCAAGATTTGATGGGAAACATATTGACAGAATCTGAAGAACTGCCTTCTAGTCCTGCTTGTCTGGTCGCAGACCACTTACCAGTTTGGTATAACCTGGGGGGTGGGGGTGGAAGTTGGGGGAAGGAGGTGGGAAAGCAATGATATTTACCTCTCTGAAATTTCATTTTCTCAACTGTAAAACTAGTTGATACTCCCCCGATGACTTCCTAAGATTGTTGAGAGATCACTAAAATGATATGCATGAAAGTATTTTAAAATATGTTATCATTTTATGCAAATATAATATAAGCTCTTTTAATTATTAACCCCCTTCATTCAGATCTAATTTGTTTTCACTCCCACATTCCTATGCCAACTCTAACTTGATTTAGTCTCCACAGTTTAATTGTGCTTGGAATCCAAAAATTTTAAATACTTAAATTTCACCTAATTTAATCTAATATTTAACCTGCATTTTCCCCCTCGTGTTTTAAACCCATTACTTCTTGAAGTGTCTTTGTTGACTAATGAGAAAAATTGGTCCCTCTCCTCTCCATAATGCCTCTTTATGCATCTGTAAACAGTTACCACGTGTCCCCTCTGTCTTCCTCCTTAAGGAGGAAGACATCCTCAGGTCTCTTAGCCTTTTCTTAGAGGCCCTATTTTCAGAGCCCTTCATCATTTATTGTTGCTCTCTTTTGAAAACTCTGGCAAACGTGTCTATGTTTTAAAAAGTGTGCCATCCCAAATGGAACATGGTACGCCTATCAAGGGCTAAGGATTACCAAGCAGAGTCCAATAATCACGTTATTTATTTTGTCCTTGACAATTCTGCTAATACAACACAGGGTAGCAATTGCCTTTTTTCCTTCTTTCTTTCTTTTTTTTTTTTTTATAACAGCATCACACTATTGACTTTTTCTAAGATGTTACTAGCGTAAATTAGAGCTCCTAAAGACAAGAATTGGTAACATTAACTTACTAATCTTTCTTTTAGTCACATTACCTACAGCAGCATTTCATAAATATTTGGTGCTTAATAAATATGGAGTGAGCCAATAAATAATATTTGTACCTACAAATGGTAATGTTTAAACATATTTTGATTTGGTGAAACATATGATCCTTTCATTTATGACTGAAACATACTGAAGAGTAGAAAATCCGCATCTGACTCCTATGGGATTACTTAATTAGATTGAAATGGGTAGAAAAAGATTTTACTGCATTTTATTTACATAAAACATCTCTTCATTTACATGAAAGTTTCTGGAAACTCCACCAGAAAACCAGAAGCACCAACCATGAAACTAATGACCAATTAACTTAAAATCAATTACTGTATGTAATATAATAGAAGACCTTATAGAATTTAACTGGTCTGTCAAACTTGCTTAATATTTGATTCCACAGGACCAAATCTAGAGAAAATATCAGAGGATTTGGCAAGGTCAGTGACTAGAATGCAGGAAGCCTTGATCTTCTAACCCAGTAGCTCTATCAAGACTTCCTTTTGGGGGAACTGGTAAATGAGAGCAAATAAATGTAATCTCATGCAGATCAGGAGACTGGATTTAAAGGGATCTGAGGTAGTGATGATACCCTCTTATCCTCTAAGTATTATGAACATTTTATCTTATCAGACTGGCTAAGAATCTGTTGCCACAATGCTACACAGTGAGAAATATCAAGTGCATCAGTAACAATGTAGCTAATCTTCCTTGGCTATTCAGATGAGAAATGACCCATAGTTTAAATACAGCACTTTCAGAGGATAAGGGAAGAAAGAGCAAGGAACGAGCAAGGGATTCTTCTAGAATACTAACCATTGCAGAATAAATGATGCCTCTTGGACTGCAGATTTTTTTTAATACTTGGCAAACATATCTTTGGTATGGATTTTCATTGAAAATATACAGAGCCAAACTAACCCGAACACCTTTCATAAAGCTTAAAGGCTATCACTGGCTAAAATAAATACATACCTTTTGAAAATAAGTCCCAAGAGATTACGACTGTTCAGTTATCAAGTATGTACTGGAAATTTACATTATACTAGAAATTTCAGGAAGGGCCTAAAAATTATAAAATACATTTTAAAAATAGTTTAGTCAGGTAGCAGGACATAGAAATACAAAAATGTTAAAGTCCAACCACCAATTTCAGCTTTTAGCCTACTTGACTTGACCACTGGGCAACATTTTATACTGGTGACTGTTACGTAATTCATGAAAATTTCCTAGATTCTCAGGCAGTTTCTTCACCTACATATCTGGCTAATCCTTCTTGGTTGTCTTGTATTATCCATCCCTGAATGCCTTTCATCCCCCCGAGTTGTATCCTTGACCCTGAGTCTTTTAACCCATTCTCATGGCTCCAACTTCCATCCACATGCAGGTGACTTCTTTCTTTCTTTTTTTAAATAATTTTAAAATATTAATTTTTTTTAACATTTTTATTGGAGTATAATTGCTTTACAATGTTGTGTTAGTTTCTTCTTTTTAAGTCAAGAATCTCTGGTTGCATATTCAGACTCAAGCTCCCTTGAACAAAGGAAGGCAGTTATTCTCCAGAGATAATGGTACGTTCTAAATTCAAGTCTAGGAACACAGCCCAGACTAGGGAAAGTCCTTGGATACAGAGGGAGTGGGAAGGCCTTCAGGAATTTCTTCCTCTTCTCTCTCTGCTGCTTTCTGTTCATATGCTTTAATTCTCTCTCTCATTTCCCCCCAAGCAGTACACCTCTATCTGCTTCTCAATTAATTTATATGTTTCAACTAATTTGCACATTTTATTCGAGAGATAAGAGAGGTTAATTGGTTATCTCTGGATTTCAATTCCAAATTCCTGTGAGACCTGGATCAGTCCTGCTCTGGTCAGACATTCATTCTTGTCCTAACTGTAATCAGTGGAGCAAGGGTCCATGGTCCAAAGAATGTGACCTCAGACTTCTTTTTAAGGTTAATTCCTTTTTTTTTTTTTTTTTTTTTTTTACTTTAACTGACGTTAGCATTTGTTTATTTATTTTAGCTTTTTGTTTTATGTTGGAATATAGTTGATTAACAGTGTTGTGTTAGTTTCAGGTGTACAGCAAAGTGATTCAGTTATACATATACACATATCCATTCTTTTTCAAATTCTTTTCCCATTTAGGCTGTTATGTAATTCTGAGCAGAGATCCATGTGCTACACAGTAGGTCCCTGCTGGTTATCCATTCTAAATATAGTAGTGTGTACATGTCAATCCCAAACTCCCTAACTAACCCTCCTCCCACCCTTCACCCCTGGTAACCATAAGTTCATTCTCTAAGTCTGTGAGTCTCTGTTTTATAAATAAGTTCATTTGTATCATTTTTTAAGCTCCTGCCTGTTAGTGATAAATATGGTAGTTATCTTTCTCTGTCTGACTTACTTCACTTAGTATAACGATCTCTAGGTCCATCTGTGTTGCTGCAAATGGCATTTCATTCTTTTTAATGGCTAAGTAATATTCCATCGTATATATATACACCACATCTTCTTTATCCATTCATCTGTCCATAGACATTTAGGTTGTTTCCATGTCTTGGCTACTGTAAACAGTGCTAGTTAATTCCTATTCCAGTATTTGAAGATTTTTAATTTTTGTCGTTGATTGTTTGGTTTTGGCTATCACACGCTATTGGGCAGAAAACAATAGCAGTATATAATAATGGTTAAGGATAGTCAAACGGCTATGGGTTCTATTCCCATAAGGCTTGTGAGAGCAGGAAACACGTGTACTGGATTCCAGCTACGTCCTCATAGTCCAGTAGAGTGTCTCAGGCGTGACAGACATTAACAGCGGCAGCAAGAACAAAGCAAGTGGAGAAATTAATCACTTTGGAAAACAACTAACACACTGCTAGTATCCTTGCCTGGGATGTGATGTTTAAAAAGCTTCCATTTCCTACATGTGGTTTAGAAGAGTATTCCTAACTGTACTGTCTTACACAGTCCCACAAAACGGAGATAATGTTGCATATTAGACACAAGGAAGAAAAGAAACTTCAAAATAGGCTACTCGCTGAAAGTTTTTAATGAGGCATTAACAGCTCTGTAAATTAAAGTCCTAATTTGCAGTTTTATGGAGTAAACAAGGAGAGAACAGCATTAGATGTAGGCTGCTGTCGCTGCCTGCTCTCAACACATCTTAAGGGAGTGTCAAATTGATTTTGCAATCCTTAATTATATTTCTCTAATTTTTTTTGGACTACTGAATTTATCAGTATGCAGAAACAATCAAGTTTTCAGCAAACTATTTTTCTCAGTTAAACGTAATAACAGAGCATATTAACTCCAATTATATGAGCTATGAAAAATATATTATAGAGGTGCAACAGCATCACAGCAAGAATTGGTCAACTGAGTATGCAAATGTGTATTTCGTATATTAACTGATTAAATTCTTTCCTGCGAAAAATATGCCTGAACAATAGATAAAGTACAGCTCTCTGTGTTATAAAAATTTCTGTCCTGATGTGAATGAGTTCCAAAGAAACTCTATTCTGTAGAGAAAAAAAAATGTTATTTTGTTGACATTATAGATTCTTGCTGTTAACATAGTTTAACATAGTTAACATAGTTTAGTAAATCTCATTTTTCCTATGCTTTATAATATGTAGTGGATACCAATTCATTTCAGGTAAAATTTCAGGTAAAATTGAGCTTAAATCTAAAGTATATACATTGCTTAAGTCTCTATCTAAAGGAGTTCAGAACCAGTAAATTAAACAATAGACAAATTGATTGATTTTTCTCTACATAAAGCCATTTTTCCATCACAATGTAGATCAATGGTTTTCATGCTAGAATGTTGCAAGAATCACCTGGAGAACTTTTTCTTTTATCCATTTTATTGAGGTATAATTTACATGCAATAAACTGCATCCAATTAAAGGGTACAGTTCAATAAGTTATGAGAAAATCAAAACCACAATGAGATATCATTTCATACCTGTCAGAATGACTTTCATCAAAAAAAAAAAAAAAACCCACAAATAAAAAATGCAGCCACTGCAGAAAACAGTATGGAGGATTGGCCAAAAAAACTAAAAATAGAGTTACCACATGACCCAGCAATTCCACTCCTCGGTACACATCCAAAAAAAAAGAAAGATACACACACCCCAATGTTGAGAGCAGCATTATTTATAATTGCCAAGATATGGAAGCAACCTAAGTGCCCATCAACAGGTGAATTGTTAAAGAAGATGTGATATATATATATATATATACACACACACACATATATATACACATATATACACACACACACACACACACACACACACACACACACACACACACACACACACACACACTGGAAAACTACTCAGCCATAAAAAAGCATGAAATTTTGCCATTTGCAGCAACATGGATGGACTTGGAGGGCATTATGCTAAATGAACTAAGTCAGACAAAGATAAATACTGTATGCTATCACTTACATGTGGAATCTAAAAAATACAACAAACTAGTGAATATAACAAAAAAGAAGCAGACTCACAGCTATAGAGAACAAACTAGTGGTTACCCGTGGGGAGAGGGAAGGGGGAGGGGAAATACAGGAAAACAAAGTTATAAGAAATGTATACCTCTGAAACCCCCATTATGAGTACTACAGAGCATTTCCATCATCCCCTCTTCCTCAGCCCCAGGTCATCACTGACCTCTTTAGTCACTATAGATTAATAATTTAAAAAAAATTTTATGTCAATGGAATTATAATTAAGTACTCTTCTGCTTTCTTTACTCAGCATATCAATTGAGATTTGATCCATATTGTTGTTCATATCAGTAGTTTATCCCTTTCCATTGTTGAGTAGTATCCCACTGTATGGATATACCACTGCTTGTTTATCCATTCATCTTTGGATAGATATTTGTGTTGTTTCCAGTTTTTGACCATATTGAATATAGGTGCTATGAATATTTATGTGCATACTTTTTGTGTGGACAAATTATTTCATTTCTCTTAGACAAATACCCCTGAGATGCATAGCTGATTCATACAGTAAGTATATGTTTAACAGAGTACATATGGAGATCTTGTCAAAATGCAACTTTCCAGCTATTTCTCCAGATATGTGGTGGGAATCAGAGTTTGCTGCTTTTTTTCAACCACTTATCCAGGCTAATTCTTACAAAAACTGGTCTTCTAACATTTTGTGAGACATTGTGTAGGCAAAACCAATAGATGACTGAATGAAATGGTCACTTTTAAAGAGTCAATCTATAAAAAGAAAAATACATACATATAATCTTAGTAAAAATGTCTATTTAATTTAGGAAACCCAGTGGTCTTATAAAGATGACAAGATTAAGATCAAAAACCTTAATGTGGTGGTCTTAAAGTGCAAGATTTGGCCTCTTCTTATATTTCAACTTCATCAAGCACCATTCTTGAGTTCTGTGCTCTGGCTTTATTGAATTCTTACAGTTTTGCTTGTTGGTTCATGTTTGCTTATTTATATACCATGTCATCTCTCACATCAAGGCACTTATACATGCTACTTTCTCTACCTGAACTGCTATACTTCCTATTTTTTTGCCTAGCTGACTCAAATTACATTTTTCAGATTATAAAACCCTTCCTCTGAGAGGTCTTCATGAATCCTCTAGACTGGGTTGAATGCTCCTACTATCCATTACAACAATTTTCTACATCTTATTTTCAGACTTACTGAGATCTTTTTTTTTGTAACTTTTCAAACTGAGGTATAACATAACAATAAAGTACACAAATTACCAGGGTATATTTTGATGGACATATACAAAGTAAATGCACATGCATTAACACTTCTCAGACTAATGCATAGACTAATTCCAGACTCTCAGAAGGCTCTGTTTTGCTTTCTTTCACTTATTATCCCATCTTCTGCCTTCCATCATCACTGATTTATTTTCCTGTTCTTGAAATTTATATAAGTGGATTATTAGACTTTTTTTGTTTCTAGCTTCCTTTGCTCAGTAATAGGTCATGAAATTTATCCATATTACTATTGTGAGAATAGATGGTTCATTTTTATAACTATACATAGTTCATTGAATTAATACATTACAATTTGCTGTCTATTCTATTTTTGATGGAAATTTGGGTTGTTAACAGTTTTTGATTATCAAGAATATAATGTTCCTAAGAACAACCTTGCACATGCTTTTTGGTACACATATACATGCATTTATTTTGGATATCTATGTGGCAGTATATCATTAGTCTATTTTTGTTTATGCTTGTGCCAATGTTATACTGCCTTACCTACTGTAGCTTTACAGATAGTTTTGATATGTCATAGTGTAAATCCTCCAGCTTTGTCCTTCTTCACTATAGCCTTGGCTACTCTAAGTCCTGTCCTTTTCCATATAAATTTTAGAGTTAGCTTGTCAATTTCTACCAAAATCCTGAGATTATGACTGGAACTACATGGATTATACAGATAAAATTAGAAAGACTTGTTATTTAATGACATTAAGTCTTCAAATCCATGAACATGAATATCTCTTCATTTATTTAGGTCTTCTCTAATTTCTCACAGTTATACTTTGTAGTTTTCAGTGTAGAGGTCTTGTATTTTATTTTATTTTATTTTACTAGATTTGTTTCTAAATCTTCTATGCATTTTGGTGATATTATAAGTGCTACTTAATTTTGTTTCCTTTTCCACTTGCTTTTTGCTATTCAATAGAAACATTTGATCAGGCATATTGATCTTTACCCAACATCTTTGCTAAATTCACTTATTAAATTGGATAGCTTATATATTATTTTGATTCTTCTATATATATAATCATCACATCTGCAAATAAAGACAGTTTACTTCTTCTTTGATATTCTTAATATATTTATTTTTTTTGCTACATTGCTCTGCTAGTACTTCCAATACAATGTTGAATAAAAGTGGTGATAGTGGACTTCTTCATCCTATTCCTGACATCTGGGAGAAAACATTCAATATTTTGCTATCAGTAGTCTTTTATAAAAATATATTTACCAGGATATTTCATTCTTAGTTTGCTGAGAATTTTATCAAATATATTTATTGAATCCATAGGGATAATTTAGAAGAGTTCATCTTTATTAGGTTAATGTGGTAAATTATAGGGATATTTTGGCCTTATTTACTTTCTTCATTAATTTTTTCATTTTCTATTTCATTAATTTTTGCTTTTATTTGTATTACTTCCTTCTTTCAAGTTTGGAGGGTTTTATTTGCTATTTTTTTTTTTCTGGTTTCTCCTTGAGTTAGAAGCTTAGATACTTGATTTCTAACTCTTCCTTTTTTTCTTTTTCCTAATATACGCATTCAAACGTTCATAGCTTAAGATTAGTCTACTACCATTTACTCCTATAGGGATGGAATTGAAATTCTATCTACTTAGATCCTAATTTAGCTATTATTTTAATTCTAGAACTCCTGTTCTAATACATTCCAATTCTCTGTTTAAATTCTGCATCTTTTCACTTATTTTATTCACAATATTAATCACAGTTATTTTAAAGTCTGTGTCTGGATATTGTATATATTTCCAATATGTCTAGATTACTTGAAGATCTATATTTTTGTATTTATTAGATCCTATTTTTTGGTATTTCTGGTAATTTTGGATTGAATAGCAAACATCGTGTATTAAAAAAAATGTAGACTCTTGTCAATGTTATCTTCTTGCAGCAAATATTTAAATTATTCTGGCAGACAGACAACTTTTACTCCACCAGCAGTTGAGATGGGCTGAGGATTTACTTCCTGCTTTGGCATGACTGCTCTATTTCTCATTTGCTCTCACTGCTAGAGTTTCAGCTGAATGCCTGGCATATTTACCAGGACCCCGCCTCCTTGGTAGGCCCTGAACTCTAATTTTTTTGCCTTTCAAGCCATGTTTCCCCTCTGCCCCTAAGACTGCAATATAGAAATTAGGAAATAAAACAGAAGGAAAATGCAAAGATAAATAAAATCTCACCCAAATGGTTTTTCTTATTTCTGTGATCTTGATCCCACCAGTCCTGGCACTCCTAGTTACACAGAAATGTCTTTAAACTACCATATTTTTAAGAAAATTTTATCCAACTTTTAATTTTTTCTCAGCAGGAGGATTTTTTGAAATACTTCACAGCTGGAGTCAGAAATCACTTGTAATTATTTAATTACATGTTTGATGCCTGATTTCATTGCAAGCTTTCAAGCTCCCTAAGGTTAGGGACTGTGTCTGCTTTACTCAATACCCTTTCTAAAACACCAATCATAGCATCTGGCAAATGGGGTGAAATTGAGAAAGATTCACAATACACCCACTAAATGATTGAGTCCCTCTATTTAAAGGCAGAAGTAAAAAGCAGAGCCAAAAGGTTTGAAAAAAAATTTGCCGAAAACAGAAGGGGAAGCCTGTTGAGAAATATTTAGTTTCTTTGTATGTTTACAAAGATATAATAACACTATTGTTTAGGGACACATAGGTTGAGGGTTAAGAAAGGGCTCTTGGTTTGAAAATTATTGATAATCTTGAAGGAAGCATTTACAGGAAAGAAGTGGGCAGAAAAAAATGTAGATTGAGGAGTGATTGGTAGGTGAGAAAATCTGTAACCATTGGGAGAGTCTTCTTTTTTTAAGAGGACTGATGATGAGGAAAAGATAAAAAAATAGAGTTAGATTTATAAGCACGTGTTAAAATGTAAAGGTAGCCACTAGAAATGCAGAAATGAGAGGTAGAACATCTAAGCCTCTAGACAGAGAAGAAAGGCAACTAAAAAAAAAAAAAACAAAAAAAACAAAGGTCAGAACTTCATAGACTGAATAAAATAAAGTGAATGATCAGAGGGATATGAGGTAGAGAGAGGTTATAAAAGAATATCATCAAGATTTATGTGGTTTAGGCATATAAAATATATGAATGAATGGAACAGCACATAATTCAAAATCCCGAATTTTAAAATGTCAGCCATAAATGCATATATAATAATGACCATTATGATATTGTGTGCTAATTCCCGCAATGAAACTTCACAATAATCCATTTTAGAGATGAAGAAACTGAGCTGGAGAGCGGGGAAGTGACTCATGCAAAGTTAAACACCAGCATGTAGAGGAGCCAGATTTTAAACTTGGGGAGTCTGACGCCAAAACCTGCACTCTACCACTGCCATTGCTGCCTTCCTTCTCAACTAGAATGTCGACGTCAATACCTCCATTGCCCTTGAAATAGAATTCAATCAATTTGATGCTGTTAATCCATCCATAGCATTGATCACTGCTGTTTATAAAGCACTTTCAAGATTAAAAATGTTTTTTATTGTACTATATATGTTTATTATGACTGTCATCCTAAACCTATCGCAATAAGCCCTAATGATATGTATGGGTAAAAGTGTCAAAATATTCATTAACCTAAAAATTTAATAAGCCTAAGGAGATCCTGTGTCTAAGACATGTGCAACATCTTGTTTCCAGCAATACCATGTGACAGCTGCAGCGGGACAGAAAAAGACTCTAGCTATAATAATCGACAGAGAAGTAACTTCACCAGCAACTAAGGGTCATTAATAAGAACTTTTTTGTCTCTAATACTATATAGCTTAAAACATACTTTCTTATACATCTGAGGCCAATAGAGACTAAACAAATTGAGTTATCACTCTAAACTGTCAATACTTCCGAAAAGGTAGCTCTCAACATTTTGTGATGTATTCTAACGCACTGCAAATCTCATCATTAAGTAATTCTCAGAGCTAAGCAATCTTTCTTATGGATTTTTCATTTTCTATCTAACTAACTCCTTTAGTGAATTCTTTATTCAACATTTATTGAACATCTGGTACGGATCCTATGATGTGCAAGGCACAAATGTTATAACTGAAGAAAACAGTCATAACTTCAGCCTTTTGGGGATATAGATAAGTGAACAAGCAATTGTAACAGCATGTGATAAAGGTTAAAACAGAGATTCTTGGTCTCTGTGGTAGTAAATTAGAGAGGCCCCTAATCTAGATTTGGCATGGAGTTGGGAGAGGTTGTTGGGAGGCTATTTAAAGGAATAGCTCAGTTGACACTTCATTGATGAGAAGGAATTAGCCAGGTAACAGGAAAAAGAAGCACTTGCAAGTAAAGGGAGGCATTTCAGGGAAAGGCATCAACATCTTCAAAGACCTGGACATTCAAGAGAGTGTGGTACATTCAAGCAGCTGGGACCGAAAGATAGCTGTAGAGCTGGAGAGTAACCCAGGAGGTATATGAAGAGGGGAGGCTGAACAGTAAACAGGGAAGCAGAAGAGACTTCATGCAGTTTCTTTATGAGAAACTTTTGAAAGGTTTTTAGCAACATGATAAGAAAGATTAGTAGTCTAAAAAATAGCCTGTAAAAGTGTGAAACTTTTGATTTAGAAACCCACCACATAGACCTGGACGAGGAAGTAGCTATAGGACTAGTGGATATTTCCAAGACATGTATCAGAGGCATAATGGCCAGCGGAGGACCAACTGATGGAATGTGAGGAAGGGTGTGAGAAGTGGTATTCAAGGACATTTCCCAGGTTTCTGTCTCAGGCACCCAGTTATATTCACTTTTGTAAACACAGTGGTAAACATAGAAGAAGGAACGCATCAGGGGAAGGGGTGGATGTGAAGAGATGCAGAAGCCAAGAAAGAGGCATCTACAGTTTTTTCCATTTTCTGCCTCGTTGGATGGAAGGACCATTAAATTATTCATTCTCATGAACTTCCCATAAGTCCTTATCTCTCCTTTATGAAATTCTCCTGGGGCCCATTTTATTTGTGGGGATGACATGGCCACAACTGCCAGAGATGACTTATATGACCCGAATGATTAAGCAGGTGTTTCTTCCCCCTTCAGCCTCCTCCTGCACCTCTGTAGAGGTTGCACTTAAGGTCAAAGAACCTCCAAACTGAGACTGTGCCTCAGTCAAGGGAATGCACGTAACTGGGTTTCCTTTCTTGAAACTCCAAACCAGCCTGAGGGCGACGTTTGTGAGCTTCCTACAATGTACACACCTCAAATAAGGTCTTCATAATATTTCTTGAAATTTCCCCACTCCAAAGGAACTCTTAGTACATGATCTCATAAAACATTTCTTCAGGCCACTAGAATTCAGTTTTGAAAGATCCAGAATTTTGACAATGATATTATTGGAATCCTTTCTATCTGACTGGAAATGAAGTTAATCTTTTTTTTCCCCCCAAACATTTTAACCTAAAATTACGTATGTGTATTTTTTTTCAAATTTCTTAAATTGATGTATAGTTGATTTACAATGTTGTGTTAATTTCTGTTGTATAACAAAGTGATTCAGTTATACATATACACACATTCTTTTTTATATTCTTTTTCATTATGGTTTATCACAGGATATTGAATATAGTTCCCTGTGCTGTACAGTATGACCTTGTTGTTTATCCATCCTACCTATAATAGTTTGTATCTGCTGATCCCAAACTCCCAATCCTTCCCTCCCCCACTCGCCTCTCCCTTGGCAACCACAAGTCTGTTGTCTATGTCTGTGAGTCTGTTTCTGTTTCGTAGATAAGTTCATTTGTGTTATACTTTAGATTCCTCACGTAAGTGTTATCATATCGTATTTGTCTTTCTCCTTTCTGACTTATGAAGTTAATCATAATACTTTTTTATGGGTGTTACATTTAACCTAACTGATATAAAATAATTGTAACTAGAGATCTTTAAATATTTTAATTATTTTTTCCCAAGAAAATATATACAAAATTTTTCACTTTATTAAATCAAAAAGCAATCAGCTTCATAGGTGCTAGTTTCAGTATCACTGCTGACCATTATGATTCTTTTTCTGCTCGAAGTTCCTCTTTCTACTTATTTAAATTGGATGAAAGGAGAACTAAAATTAGTCTTTTGTTGATGCAGAATGTCATTAAGAGACAGAAACATTTTTCTTTCACAATGAAGCCTCAAATAAGATTCCGAAATGGCCAATGTATTGTAAGAAAAAGACACTGGGTAATTTAAGTACCATAGGTAAATTTGAGACTACTAGGAAACCCAAGGACAGGGTGGAAAGCCTGTGTTTGAGAGTATGGCACGAGGGTGTGAGAACACACGTACAGTTGTATATCAGGCAACAATACATCTTTATTTAGTAATAAAAGAGATGGGGAAAGCAGATACTTTAAGCTGGTTAAAAGAGTGTTAGCAGCTAACAACAGTTTGTTTCAAGGAAAAGATTATTCTACTGTATTGGCATGGTCAATGTTGGGTTGACTTTCTGGCCACCTAAGGCTCTGTTGAGCAGAAAAGATGCTATTTCAAGATACTTTCACTTATCAAGCATTACTACCTGATTTGTTGTGTTGGTTTCTCTCGTTTATTTTATCTGAGCTCCTTTCTACTTATCTTTAGGCTTCCTGGCATTAGGGCGGAAGAAAAATGTATCATTAATGATGAAATTATGTTAATTTTTTTTTTTAGAACTAGACTTTAGACCAGGGATAGGCAAACTACCAGTCTGTTGCCCAGTTTTGCAAATAAAGTTTTATTGGAACCTGGCTACCCTTATTTGTTTACATATTGTCTATGGATGCTTTCATGCTACCATGACAGAGCTGAGTAGTTGTGACAGAGATCTCTTGGCCCATAAAGTCAGAAACACTGTTTGGACCTTTAAAGGAGAATTTTATAACCCCTGCTCTAGATTGACTTTGTGAGAAGTTTACAAAAAGGAAAGGGCTCTTCATGAAAAGGCAAATTTGCAATTGCTTTCATTTTGACCACCTGAGCAATATCAAACCCCCCAAAAGGTCTAAAAATTTTGGTGAGAGAAAAAGCCCTGTGTTGAAATGATTATTTCGTGCAATCTGAGATAAAATTCCAAAGTGAAAAACAATTTACTTCCAAACCAACCCGACCATTAACTTTCCAAACACAAGGCAACATTACAGAAATGTGCTTCGAAATTAGTCACCTTAAAGATGCAAGGTTAAAACAAATGCAGCCCTTGTAAATTGGCCTTTCTGATGAAGTTGATGAATGGGGAAAAAGCACGGTCCTCTGCCACCCTTCAGTGTCATCTGAAAGCATTTCCTAAGAACTTACTTGGACCTCTCTACTAAAGGTAATAAAAACTAAACAATCTTAATATTCATTTCTGAATATCTCTAGTTATCATAGGTTAGTCTGACTTCTGTTATTCTAAGAAGATACGCATTTGGCTCCTTGTCCCTCTCAGTCCATAAAGATGAGCTCAACCAGACAGTCACATCTCTTCTGATTCAGTTGCATCAGAAATACCCATGGATCCTCGGCATTGCCCAAGACCCACTTCTTTACTTTGCTCTCAAGTTGCGTGTTCTTACTCTTGCCTTTGTTTTTCTATACCATTATTGCCTGTTTGTTAAACTGCTAGGCCATATAGTCGATTCACAGAGCTGCTTTTCAATAACTGTGGCCAAAATCTAACATCAAAGCTTAAATAACTTTGTGGTTTAAATATGCTTTGAAAAGACGTGGCGTTTTATTTAGTGTTTTGTGTTTTTTTTTTTAAGTACTTTCTGGCAAAACTATTTGCTCCCAGTCAGAGGAAAACAAATAGTGGGACACCAAGGGTGTTGAAGGTCAGAATTAATATGCTTTTACTAATTAGTGTATCTGAAGGAGTTTGCCCTACTTATTTATACCTGTACTGTAACTGCTTAGAATCAGCTTTCCTTTAATGCAGTGTTTTAGTGCCTCAGTTCACTAAAAATAATACAAAAATAATAAAGCATAAATATCATACAGTAAAATGTAAAATATACGCTTTTAAAAGATATTGATTTGGGGAGTTGCATTTCTCTTTTCATGGGTCGGTAATTAATTGTATTTCTGGATCATGAGGCATTTTAGTTCAGCCATTTTGGGGAAGGCAAATACTAAGAGACAAAAATGTAAGACAATCATTTGGTGTCCTTGAACGGCATTATTATGAAGAAAGTGTACAGAGTTCTCATCTGCAAGATATTCAACATCAGTAATCACATTTTGCATGAAGACAAATAAAAGGGAATTACATCCAGGTGCACATGTGTGCTCATCTCCCCAGTGGGTTGCTACAAAGATCTCTGCAAAGGCAGTTCCTGATTTCTGGGCAGGGTCACCAGTAAAGGCAGTTTAAAAGGCTGGTGTGATTGGCGTCTGGATACTACAATAGTCAAACCTTCCCCCAAATGATCATGGACCTGTTTTCCGCTATTAGGAAAAACAAGTGACGAGGAGAGAGAGGGTCACCTTTGGAATGCCAACCTGAGCAGTATTTTAGTTTGCTGTTTTTACCAGGTTCCCTTTGATTACTAGCGAAATTCTTTGTGTAAGTGGATTTACTCTGCATTCCTGAAAATAATAAGCAAATTTTTTTTTTTCTTTCTCTCCAGAAACACGGTGATAGCCCCTTCCTGTTGTAGGCGGGAGGGATGCTCTATTTGCTATTCCTGTTTTGGAAGGACAAAGTACTGTTAACCCCATGTAATCAGGGGACTATTTCATTTTGAGTGTTTACACGATTTTCTAGTTCCAAGATCATGAAATTATGCTGAACTTGTGTCTTCTTTATACCCTCTGATATAACTCAAGAACTTAATATCCATTTTATATTGAGTAATTTTCCCCATATCACTTAAGTTATGCCTAGAAGTTAACTTATCCCCATAAATTCTTCAGATTAGTAGAGAGAAAGCTTACATTTCTGTAAATCTTAAACTGTGAATATATTATATGAAAGAATCATAAAACAATTAAAAATCTAAGTGTTTTTAAACTCACAGATGCCTTGGTGATAACTTCTATTTTGAATTTTTGAGGCTACTTAAATAACCTATGCTAACTGATTTGGAATTTTAGAAGTTAAAGGAATTGGCCATTCAGTACAAGCCTCAGTTCAACAGATGAGCATGATTAGTCCCAGAGGAAAGTAGTTTATCTAGTGTCTCAACACTAGGTACATTAATTTAACTGTTTTCAATAACAAAATTAAATATCACATTTTAATATAGAAATTGCATATTACTCGTACCCCACATACAACATTTAGGCAAACATATCTTGTATGTGCAGCAGCAGATGAATTAATAGAATGTTGATTTTATGAATTGCAGAAGACTTTTAGAAAATCTCCTGTCTCATAGTAGGCACTTAATAAATATTTGTTCAATGAGTGATAGCTGATAGCTAATGTTTAAAGACCATAAAGTAATCTGTGTGGCATATACTGTGCAACGTTCATTAGGTGAGCTATCTCCTTTAATCCTTATCCACCTGCTAGATATCAATATTGTAAGTAGTATTATTATGCCAATTTGAAAGAAAAGGAAACAGAGGCACACAAGTCATTAAGTGGTTTGTCTAATTACATTTAACTAATAAATAATGGGGCATAGATCTGAAACTCCTGTCAGTCTGTTCCCAAAGCCCTCACCCTTAATCATAAAGAAATGGGGGAGTTATTTATACTATGATGTAAATGACTGATAATACACCCTTCCTGGAAATTAGATTTTTTTTTTTTTTTTTTTTTTTTGTGGTACGCGGGCCTCACACTGTTGTGGCCTCTCCCGTTGCGGAGCACAGGCTCCGGACGCGCAGGCCCAGTGGCCATGGCTCACGGGCCCAGCCGCTCCGCGGCACGTGGGATCCTCCCAAACCGGGGCACGAACCCGGTTCCCCTGCATCGGCAGGCGGACGCGCAACCACTGCGCCACCAGGGAAGCCCTGGAAATTAGATTTTTGAAAGAACACTTGTATCAGAAAGGAAAAGAGATCAAACGTAGATCCTACAGAATATTCATCTGGTTCATTTTTCGGCCCCAAAGTAGATTTTGACAGAGTTCATTTATAATACTAAGCTTACTGATTTATACAGTAAGCAACATAGATATATATTCATATGTTTGAATTGTTTTCATTCTATCATATGAGGTAAAATATTTAAAGCAAATATGGAAGAGGGGGGAGTTATATGAGAGATCCCTTTCTTGAACTGTAATAATGAGATAGTTTATACCTAGACTTTCAACATATTGCTATGACCACGGAATGAATGTATTTACAAATCCTGTCATTGATGGGTGAACCCTCACATTTTTTCCTGACATAAAATATGTATAATAATACACATCACTGTATATTTGTTTTTGAATCATTTGATATCTCCATTCATATCTCAGGAATCATTTTTAGTTAGAGTTTGAGATTCTGAAATGAATCAAAATAAAATATATCTTAGTTCTTCTTATAATTATTCACTTTTTAAATATAATTTGTCATCTTAGAGATGATCAAGATTTGCTCATTAAATTTGCCTTAGAATATAAAAACTGCATGAAATTTATAGGAATGTGAGTTGAAAGCACTGTTTGACACACAGCACTTCAGCCCATTTAAAATAATTTTGTTTGATGTTAAAAATCTAGCTTTAGGCACACTCTAGAATTAATTGCTACGGAAAAAAAAATCTTATCCCCAGATGTCTTTGGAGATGCAAGTAATAAATAATGCCAATACTATTTCTGTTTGTTACCTGAAAAGCCAAAAACTGAAAGACAAATCGAAAAAGTTTAGCAGTGCTGAGTAAGGTTTATTTGGGTGATCATTATTTCATCTTCCATCCTCATGTATAACTTTGATACTTATTATTCCACAACTTCCAAACAACTGTCCACGGAATTATCCCTCCCGCTCTGTGGCAAAGCACCAGCTTTTGAACCAGAAGCTTCCAAATTCACATTTCACCTCTAAAATTCAGTAGCTGTGGCACCATGTGGGAGCCAGTTATTGGAACCTCACTTCCTCATGTTCCATGAGGGGAAAAATATCTACCTTCCAATGCTGTAGAGGGATTGGATGAAAGAATATACAAGTAAAACAAGTGCATGATGCTAATAATACATTTACCTTTCTACATAAGAAGATCCAATTTGAAGGAAAACTATTGATTGAGTTGGTTTTGTAAACTTGTCCTGGTTCGTTAATTGGGGAAATTTAGTTAAACCAAAACCTGGCTCAATAAAAGTATCCAGCCGAATCTGCCAGGTGAGCCAAAGGGTCAAACCAATAACTTGATGGAGACCTGGTTACTTTAACAGTTAAGAGAGACTTGAAAGTAAGCCAAGCTTCTCATAAAAAGGAGCTAGCGAGGCCCCAGAACATGCCTGAATGCAGAAGAACTGCTTATTCTCCAGGAATTGCCAAAGCTCTAGGGAGTCGTTCAAGCCAAAACAGGGATCTCCCTGTCTTGTCTTTCAAATGCTGTGGACTCCAAACACATTTTCTGTGCAGCTGGAGGCTTTGTTATAGACAGAAGGATCCTGCTTAGTGAGGCCAGTGTTTACGGCCTAACTTTCTTAAAGAGGAATTTGGAAAACTTCCCAGACCCTGCATCTGCCCCTAGCCCTTGCACCTCGGGGTCCGAGGCCGGCTAGGGAGACAGCGCAGACGAGTAAATTTATTAACAGCCGACGGGCCACTCTATCTTTCACGGCAACAACAGTAGGTGATCCCATCAAAAACCTGTCTGCTGGCTAGCCAGCAAATCCGAGGTGACATGCCTGCCGCAGCGAGACCCAGATGAATGGAAACGAAGGCTGTTTCCTCGAAGAAACACATCACAAGCCAAATGTTGGACCAGGAAGTCAGTTCTAGTTCCATTTGAGAAAAAGTCTTTGACTTTTTATCCATAGGTTCTTTCCCAGATACCTATGTTTTCTTTTCTTTCCTTTCTTTGACTTTTACGAATATTAAGCAGAAGTTGAGCGTTTTAGGGGAGCTCAGTGGTTGAATTTCTAATACTTCGTGAGGAGTTGGATATACTAGTCCAGTGGTTAAGCGTGCATTAATCTTAATATATCACAGTTAGAACATAATCATGATTCATTACAAACATACATCAGCAGCCAGCCTCACTTAAAAGCAAACTATTTACCATTTTAAGTAAAAATAAAATATGTAAGCTACGTTTTATAGTTCAAATTCCATTTCATTGTCCTCAACATATGCAGCATTGGAAAGACTAGCTATTTGCTCCAAAATGACTTTCTCATTGATTAAATTAATATCATTAAGAGTTTACAGAGTAACACATATTATATACTTAAAAATTTTTTTAATGGGAAATAAAGTATGTATCATGAATAATTAGTTTTCTATGTCTGTAGTGAAATAGTGCTTTTAAAAACTGTAATTCATTGAGATAACTGGACTTCCAGAATATTGTAATACCAATCAGACCAGAAATTGAGTGAGACATGTGAGGTTGGCTCACACAGTGAGGATTGGATCCTGTCTTTATTTAAAATTTTTATATTTTACTGGGGATTTTTTTGCATTGATTTTTATTTTAAAAATATTGTATTAAAATATTATTTACATGGATTACTGAGGTTTTGGTGCCTTTAAATTTTGTGCCTCACTTGCCTTACTCTACTCCTGACGCATAGAAGGTATGCTTTCCCTGAAATTACTTTTTCCCATAATGCTCTCCATAGAACATGCGGTATTAACAGTTTTTACACTTTAAAAAGAAAAAAGTGGGCTTCCCTGGTGGCGCAGTGGTTGAGAGTCCGCCTGCCGATGCAGAGGACGCGGGTTCGTGCCCCGGTCTGGGAAGATCCCACATGCCGCGGAGCGGCTGGGCCCGTGAGCCATGGCCGCTGAGCCTGCGCGTCCGGAGCCTGTGCTCCGCAACGGGAGAGGCCACAACAGTGAGAGGCCCGCGTACCGCAAAAAAAAAAAAAAAAAAAAAAAAAAAAAAGAAAGAAAGAAAAATGTTACATCAAATAAGTGTTAGGAATAGTTAAACAAAGTTAAATAGTTTTCTTATAATTCTTTTCAGAGACTGGAATAAGCTGATGTGTACTGAGAACCTCCAATAGCATGGGCGCATTTCTCAAACTCGTTTGCCCACAGAACTCTTCTCCACAAAGGAAGTGAGGAATACATTCTGGTAAATAGCGTCCAAGAGTCATTTCCAGCACATACTTTGATCCAATAAGACTGCCTTTTCAGGGACTTCCCTTGTGGTCCAGTGGTTCAGACTCAGTGCTTCCACTGCAGGGGGCACGAGTTCGATCCCTAGTCGGGAACTAAGATCCCGCATGCCACGTAATGTGGGCAAAAGAAAAAAAAACCAAAAAAACCACCACTGCCTTTTCACATCTATTATATATTTTTTCTTTTCTTTCCTCCACTTACCCCACTTTTTTTTTTCAGAATACTGAAGAGATAAATATGTCGACAGAATCAAGCTAAAGTTATAAAAGGGCTACATTAGTATCTCTATAAACAGGTGTAGTAAAAATTCATTGTAAAGACATATCAAAAGCATTAAAAACACCCCAGGGCTTAGTGCCTCGTAAAGAAAGTGATGTCAAGCACACTTACCGGTAAAGTCTGTATTGACTGGGTGAGTGGAACTGGGAAATTTATAATATCCATTTCCTATGAAACGCGTTCCTTTCATCATTGTGGCCCATGGAGCTGGTAGAGCTGCCTGTCTCCTTTCCAGCTGATATGTAGGAGAGGGTCCATTCTGTTCTTCAGGTGCCTGCCACCTAAGATGGATGGTTGTACTGTTGATTTCTTCAACCAGAGGTGGCCTCAGTTGGGCTGGTGCTAAATATTAGAAAACCCTTGTTACGTTCAAGAATTTGGCTCCTATCTCTAGACACAGATATGCACACATATGTTCACCTATGTACATTACACTCAAAATCAAATCAATTATGGCCTCCAGTATTTCTATGGTCTAGGAACTGAAAACACAGAGTTAATATTAAATGTGACTAAACAAAATTTAAATGGCTAATGAATACGCTTTTATCATTAAACAAAGTTTTTCCTTACAAATAATTTCTCTATTCTTTCTTGCCACCTGACAGATACTATATATTATAGTCTGTTGGAGCACCACCCAGATTCCCTTTACCGGGCAGATGCGTCATTGCTCTAGCTTCTGTGCCTGTTGGTCTCTAATGGCTCATGGCTTCTCCATTTTCTAGAGAATACCCCTGCCCTACCCAGGAGCTACAAGATCCCTTGTGAATCCTGCAGCCGGTGACTACCAAGCTAGCGGCTACTGATCACAAAGGGCAGAGTCCCTTGTCTTAACATGGTATCGAGTCAGGGCTGCAATTCACAGAGGCCAAGCAGGAAAAGGAAATGGGTGAAATGGGCTAGTTAGGGAGACAAGAGAAAGTGGGGTTTGAGAAAAACCAGTGAGCAGGGCGGGGCTGAACAGTCACTAATTCGCGCCAGCCCACGGATGATTCAGGAATGACAACCCAATGTTGTCAAATCTTTTATTTTGTTAAAAAAAAAGTCATTTTATGTATAATTTTCTGATTTTTAGAGCTTAGCTACTGGTCTCAATTAAAACAAACAAAAAAAACAAACACCACTCTGAAAGCCAAACAAAGCACCCACAGGAAAGAACGAGCCTGTGATCTCAGCAGTTTGCAAACTCCTGTCCAGGACAACAGACTCAGACAGACTCGGGGGCCCTGGAGTGACCACAGCACTCCCAGCAGTGGCCTGAGCCTTGGGCAGTGAGGGCCCAGGGCTCACACGCACACTGGGGCCACGGCACGCCTTGAGGTCCAGGGACACTGGCATTTCTTTGGAGCCTCCTGGGAAACCCCAGGAGTGACAGCTCTGAGACTTCCCCTAAAACCTACTGGAAACAGATCTGATTAACAACTGAGTTGTTGAAAATGAAGACCTGTTTCGATTTTCATTTTCTTAAGCAGTTGGGTTTGTAGGATGAGATTCATATCCACTCGAAGTGTGTCAGCTGGGTTTGAGGGGTGAAAGTGAAGAAAGGAACACATGTCATAATCGCCAAGTCAATTTATTGAGGACCCAGACTAAGGCTGTGGATCTTAACTTACACCTGTGTTAACACAGCCTTGTGCAGACACAAAGTTTTTGCCTGTTTCAGTAAATGTAAGATAAAATGGTGTGAATACAGAAACTAATATTCTTAAACCAAGAAAGGCAATTCACCTTAAATCAGCTTTGAACAATGACCATTTGTTACTTTCTAGAAAGCTTGGCCAGCTTTCCAAAGAGAAACAATTCACTGTGATTCTATTTTCATTTTTAGTAAAGAAGAGAGGGCAGTGAGTAAAAAGTTCATCAACTTAGAAAGATAATAAACAATCCTGTTCATCTTCAGCCACTGTGAGCCATGTGATATTTTTATTCTTATATATACGTATCTGTAAGTTTTATGCATGATTTCCTTTAGTATTCTTTGCCAAAAATTAGCTAAACGCTGGGTTCTCAAAGATTTCATTCTACAAGCTATGATCCCTCTTCAAAATAATCCAAAACAAAATAAAAAGCTAAGCCATGCAGAAATTTCTTCTCCCACTAAGATCATCTCCAGAGTTTGGAGTTCCATCTTTGTAAAATTTCAGGAAGCCATCATTGGCTCTTAGCTTAACTGGGGAAGGAGGACTGTCAAAGATTTCTGAGTCTTGGGGTCAGAGAAGCAAGTAATGGAGGACCGATTATATCTTTTTCATTTGTTTAAAATTTTCCACTTAGGAGCAGACAATAGGAATTTTAAGCTTTTCTGTTACTTTCCTGTATTCCACTTAAGATTCCCTACTGATCTGGCACACAAAGACTTGAACTTTTTAGTTTGAAGAATACCATCTATTCCAGTGATATCCAAATATCATATGATATCGCTTGTATGTGGAATCGTAAAAAGACACAAATGAACTTGTTTACAAAACAGAAATAAAGTCACAGATGTAGAAAACAAATCTATTCTTATTTAAAAGCAGCTACTTTCTCAAGGTCGCATTTGTTTGACATCTGATACTCTTTTACTTTACTCCAATCACCCAGCTGGATGGGGATAATGAAGATTTGTACCACTATTGTATTCAGAATCCTTTCCCCATTGATACATCATCGAAAATCACTTCTGAGTCAGGAATATAATCTCAGAGTCAAACAAAACAAAATACAAGGAATTCCAGAAACTCAGTAGGTTTGTTTGTTGGTTTTGTTTGATTTAATGTCTACTGAAAGTGAGAGCATGCAATTTTTAAAATATGACAAAATGATGATAATCAATAAGGACACTTATGCATTGAGAATCCACTAAAATTAATGTTGACTATTTAAACGCTAACAAGTAGTGGAGCACTTCTAGATTCACAGGGGAATTGCTCTGCTGAGCAATTACACCATTCTTAGGAAGTCAACCACAGAGAATGAGTGGAACTAGAATATACATATGTGTGTGTGTGTGTGTGTGTGTGTGTGTGTATTTTATTCACTTGCTTAAAAAAACAACAAACAACTCTCAGCTGGTCTGTTACAGTTTCACTTGTGAGTCAACCCAGCCCACTTGAAAGGGTGAGTACCTACTCAGTCATTATCTTCAGAGTTCCCCTAAGACCAGAGGGGAACTTTCAGTCAGTTAAATGAGACTGGTCTCACATACATTCACAAGTAGAATAATGATAAGAAAAACTGATACTCCTGAACTATTAAACACATACAGACAAACACAGACTCACTAAGAGACAGGTGAATTAAAGATTATGGCTCAGATCATCAAAGTGAAGGGATTATAGGTATAAATTTGTTCATCACAAAACAGTAAATTAAGAGACGATATGGAGTAATGCGAAAGTCTCTGCAGACTTCTAGAGATATAATTTTCACTTTTTATCCAATTCTGTATGATTTTACAAAAATCACTTCAAACCTATATGCCTCAGTTTTCCCATCCAACATGAGGATAAATTTTCAGTGGAACACTTTGAAAATAACTGCTTTTAAAAACAATCTAATTGTGTTAGGTTTTACGAAGCAAATTTCTATTCAAATACGAGGCACTATTATTACTAGCCAATAAAGCATCTTTCGAATTACAGATTATAAAATGATTCAATTCATCCACATTCAGAATCTGTGTTTACTTAGAAATCCTCTTATAAGCATAAAGTATAAAACGGATCTTCAATACCCATCATTTCAAAGACTAACAACATACAAAGTCTGTTTCTACTTGGAATAAAATTACGGTGCTCTTGTATTTTTTTGCATTAGCTCTGTAATCCAATTTCTAGTCTCTCTCTTCTATTTACAAGCATTCTTTTATCAAACACTCTGTAATATACATTCTTCTTTATGCAGCATTTATTATTTTATAATCTGATTAATAGCATATCATAATGCATAAATTTACACTTGCAAAATGTACGGTAGTGTGGAGTTTGACCATCTTAGGATAAGAACTGAAGACTAAATGAGCAGAAGTGCTTGCCGACAGGTCTTTAAAATCAAATCTGTTTTCAAGGAAGAGTTTGTTGTCTATGAAGACTGCATGGCTGTGTCAATATTGTAAAGCATCATCAACTATTAGGAAGACGGCAATCTAGGAACAAACAGCGTTTCCTCATTTCAGGGGTGTGAGGGGAGAAAGACTAATATGAGACATCCTCAGGCATCTTGTCAGTGGAAAATGATCCTGACTTTCTCTCAGAGATGCAAACTGTCACAGGAAATGCGATTTGCCAAATGCTGCTAGGCCCGAACACCTGTGAAAGGGCCCTGGGACTAGGACTCAAACATAAAATCTGGGTTGGTCACGTAGCCATGATTTCCCAGTTGGCAAGCGCTCTCCATTCAGGGTCCAGAAGAGGAGAGGATTCTCCCCCTCAGACTCTCAGAGACTTCTCAGTGCTTTCTTGTGGACTAGATAGTCCATTCTCTGACTGAGGAAAGAACAACATCAATTTTCCCACTTTCTTCTTTGTTTACTAGTCTCCATCAAGAGAGAAGATATATATAGTGGAACTGATCTGGAAAGGAGAACACTTAGGTTCTAGACTGCTTCTTTAGGACCCTACTTATAGAACATTGGCTAATCCATTATTTGGCCTCTCTGTTCGTCATTATCTCACTCATTCATTTATTTTTTGGAAAAAGCATTTTTATTGAAGTATAGTTGGTGTACAATATTATATAAATTACAGGTGTACCATAGAGTGATTCACCATTTTTAGACGTTATGCTCCAGTTACGGTTACTATAAATATTGGCTATATTCCCTGTGTTGTATGATATATCCTTGTAGCTTATCGTATACATAATAGTCTGTACCTCTTAATCCCTTACCCCTATATTGCCCCTCCCCCTTCCCTCTCCCCACTGGTAACCGCTAGTTTGTTCTCTAGAGCTGTGAGGCTGCTTCTTTTTTGTTGTTGTTGTTACATTCACTAGTTTGTTGCATTTTTTAGATTCCACATACAAGTGATATCATACTGTATGTCTTATTTCACTTAGGAAATACCTTCCAAGTCTATCCATGTTGTTGCAAATGGCCAAATTTCATTTTTTTATGGCTGAGTAATATTCCATTGTGTGTGTGTGTGTGTGTGTGTATATATATATATATATATATATATATATATATATATATATATATACCACATCTTCTTTACCCATTCATCTGCTGATGGACACTTGGTTGCTTCCATATCTTGGCAACTGTAATGATGATGCTATGAACGTTGGGGTGAATGGATCTTTTCAAATTAGTGTTTTCATTTTTTCCAGATATGTACCCAGGGGTAGAATTGCTGGGCAATACCTCATTTATTGAAGAGCATGACAGACCCGACTATGCCTAGGGTCTCTTCCAGTTTCAAAATTCTGCTTCAACATTTTCAAGCAGCTCCTCTCCATTGTAAACCAAGAAGGGGTGCTGGATACATGGATCCCCTCAGCCCTCCAGGAAGCCAGCCAGCTTATCTCCCACAGCTCTGAGCCATCCTGTTCTTTACCTCAGCACGGCAGATACATATTATGATTTTCCTGTGTGTTCTATGATATAAACAAGGCCAGAAAGCAGTGCTTTTAGACAATTTAAGGGGAATCACCTCCTTGATGAACAAACACTACCTTAACCAGCTGTCACGCAGGTGATCATCAATAATTTGCACGCACCTCACATCCAACACATAAACAGTGTGAGGAGCCGTGATTTCTGAACTGTACATACGGCAGCAGCGATGACAACACGTACTGTTCCCTAAAGTCCCCTGTCAATAAAAGGTAGTTGCTTGGACTGTAATTATGGCATCCTTGCTACCCAAACTTGAAGCTTTTATGGGGCTTATGCAATTAACTACTTAAATGCATGGTAACACTTGCTTCTCTGACAGAAAAGTATTGATTTTTTAATCATCTTCAAGTCTCCTCTAGCACAAATAAATGTACTACAGTTACAGTTAATGTACTGTGTACATGCATTAAACGTTGGTGTGACAAAATTTATTATTTTGTGATATATAGAACTGAAGTCGGGCTTCTCAGAAAGTAGCGTCACGGATCCAGCATCAGTATGGAAACTACCATTGTCCTTGATACTCCAAATTCTCTAACTTCTACAAGTTAGAGATCTTTTTTCATAGGATACTTAGGCTTAAAATAAAGGAGGGGGGGCTTCCCTGGTGGCGCAGTGGTTGAGAATCCGCCTGCCGATGCAGGGGACACGGGTTTGTGCCCCGTTCCGGGAAGATCCCATATGCCGCGGAGCGGCTGGGCCCGTGGGCCTGCGTGTCCGGAGCCTGTGCTCCACAACGGGAGAGGTCACAGCAGTGAGAGGCCCGCGTACTGCAAAAAAAAAAAAAAACAAAAAGAAAAACAAAAAAAAAATAAAGGAGGGGATGCTGAATATAAATCTTTCCTATATGTCAGTGTAGGAGAAAATTAGAAATAGTCCAACAGAGAAGATAACAGTTTATTTTTTCCTAAAGCTGTGGGTGTATGGCAACTCTGTTCAGATGAATTTTTGTCTATTTAATTTTTTCCCCTTGCATTTATTTAGGGCGCATCTATCAAAATATTTTGCACACAGTAGTCTTCCTAGTTCAATTCTTACACATTTTAATTGTGTTGTTTTAATGCCTTACTATAGTTAATACATCGGAAAACTAAAATGGTGCTTTAAAACGTGTGATTCCTGCCATGCCAAAAAGGTCAACAGAGGCCCCGTGAAAGTCACATATCTAAATACAGACCTGGCAACAGAGGTCATTACATAGTGTATCAACAAGCCTTTACCTTGGGTGCATCACACCTTCAACATTAAAGTGGGTGAGCAAAAAGCAGTTAATTTTGTTTTGTTAGAAATAATATCATTTTAGTTTTAGCATCTAAGACAGATGCCAGCATTTCACTCTGAACAGATGGTAATTCCATCTAATAGTGCATCTCTGTATTACTAAGGTCTGTTGTGTATACAAACAGTAATAAACAGTAGGTAAGGATCAAAATAAATTTTAATTGTTGACATTAAATTCTGGCAGCCACAGTTCTAAGGCTGAAATATTCCCTTTTCAAGTCTGTCAGGTTTACTAAAGCTACAAAAGCTTTGTCGAAAGCTGCCAGATCCCAGTTTCCATACAAAGATGTTGCATGCTACCAGCTGGTGGTCTGCACCAGGATTACCTGTTTTCCTACACTGAAATAATCCTTCAGGAATAACATGGGATTGGTGCTACCACTGACGCACTGGTCCGCCACGATTTCTTTTAGGATGCTCCTGGAGGACTGAACCTTTAATTAAGAGGTTGATTTTTTTAAATGTTGTGTCCAATTGTTACAATTGGGGTCATGGTGCTATCACGGCCACTTTTCTACCCTGCTAAGTAAGGGTCTCTCATACAGTTCACGCTATTCTCTTTGGAAATCTGGGCATTCCTGAACTTCTCTGAAACTGACATCATCCTTTTCACTTGGTTTCGCTTTATCGGAGTCTGAAGGATTTCCCTAACAATTGCAGCTCTTGTCAGCTGAGCTCTTCTGTAGGCTTTGCTGTGGATCAAGCCTGCCAACAAGCACCAATCTGGTTCTCATAATGTCTCCAACGATCTGGTATTACAAGTAGTAGCCGCTCTATATTTGGGGAAGCTGCCATGTCAAAATCATTATAAAAAACCCCAGTTTGGCATTCAAGTTCAATAACAAACATGCTTTGCCATCATATTTCTTTAAAAACAAGGATGTATTTTTTTGAATCATGAAAAATATATTGCTTCCACCATATGGGACAACCAACGACTCACCAACCGATTTCAGATGCAGCATATTGAGCTGACCATATGTTACTGTGCTGTTGAATGGCTGAGTGATTCATGCCCGTCACATTCTAGTATATCAATTAAAGCTCCTTGAAGTCTGCATGATTTGTGTCTCTGTTATTAAACCCTGCTAATTCATCCCACTTACACATCTGTTATAAATCTCTAGGAGTGCTGCATGATTCATGGCAATCTGTGAGCATGCTACAGCAAATTCTTCTCCTTGTAATTAACAGTAAATTGTTTTACTGCCATGCAATGAATTTTTCAGTTATATTGCAAATGAACTCCTAAATGTGCGGTTCTTTCCTAAGAACTGACTTATATCATTAGGCAATTAAAAAGTATTGCTTTGAACCAAAAGCTTTTAATCAAGAGAAATACAACTTCAACACTGCCTGAGAGCCACGGAAATTTGACACGGTGGTTAGAAGGGCAAAATAATTTCTGTTGTCGAAAGAGCAAAACAAACAAAACCAACCCTTCCGCGTACTCAGGATTTCCCTGATGCTAAGACGTGAGAACTGCTGCCTGAAAAGACTGGGTGAGACAAGTGTGCACAGATACTGTTTATCTTAGAAGTGACTTAAGTCATCTATCATTACCAAATTTCTCAGATTGACTTACACTGCTCTAATTGTAAAACAGTGCCTTTATTCTTGAAATAAATAATTGGATAATTAGCCAAGTTGAATCCGCAGAGGATTTCACTGCTGTTCAAGTGTTCCTGTCAAAGGTGAAGCAAATTCATTTCAGCTCGCCTCTGCAGCTCTTCGAAGAGGCTTTGATTTTTTTTTTTTCCCCACTTTCCTGGCAGCAGCCTGAGATTCATGAGTCCATACATCAAGTCGGTAGTTTAACAACAAATGGAATTAAATTCAAAGAAGGGAAACTAATTGAAGGACAGCAACAAAAGTGTTTGGTAATGTGCTTTTTAATATGGCATGCCACATTTGCATGATAATTTTTCCTTTTTAGCATGGAGCAGAAAGTGACTAGCTTAATGAGGGATTATTCAAGACAGGAACGAACAAAATGCATTCATAACTAAGAACAAAGATTGTATTATGAAACAAAACCAGGCAACCTCAGAGAAGTAACTGGATGATTGGTTTATGCATTATGAATAAAAAGATAGAAAAATATTTATATTAGTATTCACTAATGACTATATATACAAGATTGTTGTAATTAAAATTATAAATTAACATATTAAGAGTGCTTGTTTAATCACTCTGGGTCCTATTCACAATGAAAAGACTTATGTACCTGCATACAAAACAATGTGTATTTTCAACCCAGCCGCAAACATACATTCTACTTCGGATTCAGACAAAAATCTTAATGCACCACTAATTACTTGCTTAATGGGGGATGGGCACTTCTAAGCTTGTAGTGTAGAGGTCAATTTATGACAGGTAAAGGAAATAGGACATTGTTCCTCCAGGAATGTATCTCCAAAAGGAATTTCTCTGAAGGAAGGTTTAATTTGTACTTAATTCACAAAGGGTGGAAATGTACAAAGTTATGAGATTAAAAGGGTAATCTTCAAGAAAAGTATAAGAAGGGTGCCCAGTCCATCAGCTTATGACCCTTATACACCCAGAAGCAACTCCAAAGCCACCCATGACAGTTTCCTGAAGATTCTGCAATGGAGATGCAGCCGCTCCTGGGAGAATACCTCTCTCACATCAGCTCTCAGACTTTGTTATGGGCACCAAAACTAAAGGAGTAAAGCAATAAATATTCTGGACGAAATGTGTAATTCTAATAATATCTAACTGAAAACATACTTCAAAGAGAGCAAATTATAATTCTCCAGCTTTTTAATGAAACATACATCTTTACAAGTATCTTTTTGGTTTCTGTGACTGAGATTTAAGGGAAAAAAACATGTTTAAGTGAGTCAGTGCTTCAAAAAGGCTACTACTTCTAATTTTGGGTGCTCTTCTTCCAAATTTTTAAATGGTCGCTGGCTTCTTCTGATTCCTGACACTTCACTCACATGAACTACATTTAGACTTGAGTTAAATTTCTCACAAATCCATTAGAATTCACTGGAGCAATATATGCCCGCCAAATTATAACTTTATTACTAGAAGAAACAGAGCAGGAAGAATCATAGCTGCAACTTAACTTTTATTCCTTTCCTACAATGGTCAGCAAACCTGTTGACCATTCAGAAGGATTGACCTTCTCACTGTTTATTTCTATGACTTAATATCTATCAGTTACGCACAGAGGTTTAATCCTAGGAAAATTTTAGAAAAACAACCTTATTCACCTATTAAAAACAAAGGAGGCAAGAAGGATATCGGATCTGTAATTGCTGGGGTTTTCTTTGTATTCTAATAAAAACAGGTCCATTCTCCGTGATCCAAACACCCCTGAAAACGGTATATTTTATAATAAATCAAGTGGCAAGCAAAAATTACTTTTTTATACTTTTGTCATGTAAGTGACTTTATTCCCTGCTTGGCAGATGAAGAGTCAGAGAGTTCTGACAAAATAAATTAAGGGATAAAGAAATAAAAATTTTCCCAGAAGAACGCTAAAATAATTTTTCCTTCAGAAAAGAAAGGATTTCACATGTGAACAAAGTTAATGTATTGTTTTTAATGGAAATTGAGTAGAAGGAACATTTTGGCAAAGGACAAAAAACTACACATTTAAAATTTACTATCCCATCTTCTCCTGCAACTGTTTAATTTTTTACCTTCCAGCTTCTGCTCTAACCATGTTTATCAGAGTGCTGCCCAGAGAGTCAACAGTGATCCCACGTTCCTTGTGGTTTACATTTTTCCTACTTTCCCTACAGCATGTGACCCTACTGACAACATTCTCCTTCTAGAATTCTCTCTCCCCTTGATTTTTTGGATACTGCTTTTTCTAGGTTCTTTTTCTAACTCTGACCACATCTCTGTTCCGTTTATTCCTCCTTTCATCTTCCTCCCAAAATGTGAGCATTCACTGAGATGTAAACTTTTATTTTGTATTTTCTCTGCCTTCACTAATACATTATCATCCATAGTTTCGGCTCCTTCTATATGCAGGTGATTATATTTATTTATTTATTTATTTATTTTTTCGCGGTACGCGGGCCTCTCACTGTCGCGGCCTCTCCCGTTGCGGAGCACAGGCTCCGGACGCGCAGGCTCAGCGGCCATGGCTCACGGGCCCAGCC
>NC_041217.1:15152872-15158978 GCF_002837175.3 Physeter macrocephalus
GGCACGTGGGATCTTCCCGGACCGGGGCACGAACCCGTGTCCCCTGCATCGGCAGGCGGACTCTCAACCACTGCGCCACCAGGGAAGCCCTATGCAGGTGATTATAAAACCCGCATCCTTCTTAAGCTCCAGATTTGCATTTTCTGCTGTTGGCTGGTTATAATTGTCATGGATGTGTTTCCATCAGATAATCAAACTGAAACTCATGGTTTTATTTCTCCCATATGTTCTTTCTTCATCTTTTGCATTATATCTAGTGGCATCACCACTGTCTAGGATATTTACTGTCATCTTCAATTTCTCCTTCTTAACCCGTGGATTTCCTTTCCTTGATCTACTCTATTCATTTCTTTTAATCTTTCCTTCTATTTATCTGATTTACTTTCTCATGGCCCCCTTGGAATGTCTACCAGTCTCTATTTCCACACTTTAATCTATTCTACACTATACTGACAGAGGCACCTTTATAAACCTCAGCTTTCATCATGTCAGTATGGAACAGCCCCTCAAACAGAGACACATGGTATAATAGCTGCAAAAATCTTTACCAATTCTTTATAGTCCATTTCAAATGCCATTTAACCTGAGCTAATTTCCCAGTCTCCTAAATCAAAGCTATCTATCCCATATTCTCCTTTCCCATAGCTTTCTTTTATCCTTTCCCCCAAGGTGTTAACCCTACCTGTTATATGTCAGTACCTTAATGCAGACACCATTAAGGTATCTTTGAATGGATTCTACTAGAATCCCCTCCACCCAGTGCTTTAAATAGTAACCTTAATAGACGTTTACTGAATTGAGCATTCACAGCAAAACATAGCAACAATATGGTTATGACACATTATTAACTCTATATTGTAAACAACAAATTTGAAATGTGTAGTTTTTGATCAAAATCCTGAAATGCATGCCATAATCCTGAACAACATGCTCCTTACAGAACTGAAAAATGATGCTTTTCGATGTTAGCCCCCCTACAGTTTACTTTTGCCATTCAATCCTTAGTTTTAGGACTCTCCATTGTTATATTTATGTTATAATACTGTTACGGAAACAAAGTTGTAAAATAAATTGCATGACTTCGATAACATTTGATTAGACATTCTATAACATTTACATTGTGACTGATAAAAGTATTACAAAATAGTTATGATAGAAATCTTGATTAAAATAACAATTTTATTTTTAGGATTTACTCTGTGCTGGGCACTGCTTTAAATACTTAACATGTATTTACTCCTCGGGAGAGCCCTATGTAATAGGTTATCCTTATTTATAAATTGGAAAACTAAGGCACAGAGGTCATATAATTTACTCAAGGTCACAAAGCTAGTAGATGGCAGAGCTCAAATTCAAGTTGTGTGTGGCATTCTGGCTTATCATTTTCCCCTAAAATACACAAATAAACTCTTATATGAAAAAGTCAATTAACTTGCACTTCTCATGGCTTTCGGAGACTATGAGAGGTTTCCAAGTTCTGTTATTCAGGGATAAAGAGGCAGGGAGAGGACTCAGAGGGCCTAGATGAGTTCTGCTCCACTCAGCTTCCAGTGGATGGAGTGGCCTTAAGCCTCCTCACCAGTGACTAGAAGAAGAGCACATAGCACTGGGGCGCAGTGAGTTCCACGTCACAGGAACTCTTACTGCAACCAATGAGGATGATATTCACACAGACGTGATCATTGGTCCATTAAGCAGGGAAGATGCCATTCTATAGACATTTTCCCTGCTTTTCTCTTTCCATGTCCAGGGTCTGTCTAGTCTCTGGGGACCAGCATGTCTCCATTCAGTTCTTTTAGTTTGTGTCTATGAAAAGAACAGAGTAGATCCTATCTAAAGGAGAGAGCCTGTCCTAACCGTGCTGGAAACTAGGGCATGTGAGGTGCAGCTGGGAGGTCCCTCAGTACACAGCCTGGAGGAGAGAAGACTTGGCTGGGGGTATTGTTACTGAAGATGTTATTGGAAGTGATGTCATGAGGAAGGTGAATTAGAGTGAGGACAGCCCCCAAGGGAGTGGAAGGAGAATGTTCAATAGGAGCCAGAGGGAGGTATTTTGGATTAGTATCACCTTTGAAATTGCGTTTTCAAAGAGGTCTCTAAACATGGTATGATTTGCCAGAGAGGTGTCGTTCCCCTACCACTAAAGGATCAAACACAGGTCAGACAAACACTTGGAAGGAATGTTGCATAGGATACATTAATATTGGCTAGATAGTCACCCTAGATGACTTTGAAATGTTTTACAACCCTGAGAAGCCGTGATTTCAGCTCTGCTCGGTCACATAATCGGAGTCCCTTTATCCTCCCCTAGATCTCAGGCCAATCTTTGGTTTGTGTGGTTTCTGTTTTCACTTTCTCCAGCCCCCAGGACAGATTCCTCTTTTAATTTTTAGCCTCTAGTCCCAAATTATGTCATTGTTTCTAAAAGAGACAGGGAGTCTTCCCCTGTTATCCACACTCTGTAACTCTCTAATAACATAGTATATAAAAATAAATAAATATTCTTATAGGAGAATGGTGTTTTTTGTTCAAGCTAGATACTCCATAAATACTTGTACATATAGGTTAAATATGTAAAAACACAGAGTTCAGTCAGAGATAATAAAACATAATTACTCGGAACTTTGGAGTCATTCTCATTATTGAAAAAAAAAAATTTTTTTTTTTTGGCCATGCCATGCAGCACGTGGGGATCTTAGTTTCCCAACCAGGGATGGAACCCGTGCCCCCTGCATTGGGAGCGCAGAGTCTTAACCACTGGACCGCCAGGGAAGTGCCCATCATTGGTGGACAATTTGAAGAAACAAAATTACTTGTTATAGTTGAAGTTTGTTGTATATTGATACAAGATAATTTGAGCCAAACAAGTTCTTCCAGAATGAAAACAAAATAAAACAAGACAAAAACTATGGAATTGTAATATGAGGACAGTAAGGAAGAAGGTCTAAGGAGTATTTTCATAGCTAAACATGTTTGTATGCTATCTGTCATTCGCCTAGGAGTCTCTTAACCTCCTCACATCTGGACATTTCCTTAAAGAGCACCAGGAATCTAAGCCTTGTTGGATGCTAACAGAAAAACTGATTTGGGCTTCCCTGGTGGCGCAGTGGTTGCGCGTCCGCCTGCCGATGCAGGGGAACCGGGTCCGCGCCCCGGTCTGGGAGGATCCCACATGCCGCGGAGCGGCCAAGACAAAAACTATGGAATTGTAATATGAGGACAGTAAGGAAGAAGGTCTAAGGAGTATTTTCATAGCTAAACATGTTTGTATGCTATCTGTCATTCGCCTAGGAGTCTCTTAACCTCCTCACATCTGGACATTTCCTTAAAGAGCACCAGGAATCTAAGCCTTGTTGGATGCTAACAGAAAAACTGATTTGAAAATATCCTAAATGGTAAGTGATTGGGTTATATAGGTGTTAATAATACATGTAATCAAGTTCGTGTGAACCTAATTTGTCGTAAGTGAAGCAAGCAAAAAATTACACAAACTATTTCCTGGTAACATTATACATGATAACAAGTTGTTATTTCAATTTTATGTACTTAGGAGCTTCATATTCATTATAAACAGATTAATAAGCACACTACTGCCTGTCCCATAAAGGCAAAATATGACACCAGGGCAACCCAGTAATTTCTGGATGTCTGCTGTTAGCTCCATGGGGCAGGAGGGGATAGACCAAATCCCACACACAAAAAATTAAGGCTGAGAGGAGGAGTATTCTGAGTCCTCAGAAGAAGCCGGCTAAACACTGCAAACAATTGTTGGGACACCTTTAGGACTTAGGGTGGTGGGAGTCCTGTAGTCACTCTGCATCTAATTATGTTTCTTATGATGACACAGTTGCAACTCAGGAATGTTCAGGGCTCTTAAGTTTCTTTTTCTGTTCAACTATGTCAAGGTCAGTAGCAATCAGGGTTAGTGAGGGAGAAGGAGAAAGCAGAAAAGACAAGTATTAAGTCCAGACTAGAGAAGGTATTGAGCTTTGTAGGTGTTTTGTTTATAAATACACAATATATTTTTCATGTCCTTTAGAACTTGCTTACCTGCTGCTGAAGTCCGTCCTGCTCTGGAAGCACTGGTTATACAACCAACTGAATTGCAGAGAGAAACAGTAAAGTTATATATCCTGTAAGGTTGTAGTCCTTTTACAATATAAGACAGTTCTTGGGATTTAGCAGTGTACAACACCTGTGAAGCAAAAAAAAAAAAAAAAAAAAAGTCAGATAATAGATAATCAGTGTGAAAAATATCAGCTTGACAAGCAAAGTTCCAGGAATTCTGACAGAGGGAATTATTGCCCACCATGACTAGGAAAAGGGATTTTTTTGAAGGGCCTCAACAAGCTAGGATTTAATTGATAATTGTACAATCACACTGCTTTATGAGGTAATAATCCAGTTCCTGTGTGGACAAATGAGGAAACCGAGTTATTGCCTCATAAAGCAGCATGGTGGTGCAGTTCGTGTCACTGATGGTACAGATAAAGCATGGTGACACTGTCATTGTTATCGTGAAAATGTCCAAATAAAACCATGGGGCTTGGCCAAAATGAACCCAGTGCAGTAATGCCCACATGCTAGTTGATGGAGCTGGTACAGAAAGATGTCACTATGTTAAATCAATCCCATCATTTGCTTTAAAAAAAAAAAAAAAGCCACAGGAAGAAAAAGGGAAAAAAAGGAAAGATTACTAGCACCCACATGAAGTCAATTCTCAATTATCTTTCTTGTACAACTGAGCATAAGCAGATTGATCAAACAGTTACATTTTTTTTTGAAATACTGTCTTTATCACACATTTTCAAATGAAAATAGCAGATTTGAGCAAAGGAGACTCTATGGTCCATAAACAAGTAATTAAACAATAAACACTGAGAGCTTGTCCTGTCATTATAACTAGAATTGATCAAAAGCAACCATGTAAATTTGCTTAGTCTGTAGATACAAAGACCACTGGTGATTATATTCAGGAAAAAAAAGTCATTAAAACGGATAGTCTGACAGCAAGCATGAGTACAAAGCTATTTTTCTAAGGGATATTGATATACATCCATATCAAATAATCTTCCATAAATATAAATACTACAGGTAACTGTAAAGATTAATAACATTTGGAGTCAATTTCTAGATTTTGTTTTCCCTTTAGGAGTACAATAAAATTCATTTGGAATATGTGCCTGGGTACTGACTTTAAAATTTCATAAACTGAGTAGTTCTAGAAAGCAATGTGTTTGGAATATAAATTATATTGCTTACATAACATTTTTCAGAAATAAAGGTGACTTTGGAGATTCAAAATATCTAGGAATAATTTAAAACACTGGTACCATTTTCTTGCAATTACATTTAGAAATCAGAAAAGCATCAAACACTGAATTATTAATCCTTTTTCCAATTTTAAAATGGCTACTTAGGTTTTGAAGAGATAAACTTTTTTCTTTTGTGCAATGTGATTTAAAATTTTCTAAGAAAAATAAAACTTTGAAATGAGTAAATCTTACTTAATATTGCTATAAGATTTATCTTATTTAGCACAATCTTGATGGGATTTAATGCAGATTTTTAGAAAATGAAATTGTTTTTAAGATAAAATACATTAAGGTATTTCTTATTTAATTTAAAAAATTGAATCATTTTTAAACAAATTATTCTTTGTCTCAAGAACACATCAAGAGGGAGGGGGTGAACAATATGGAGGTTCCTTAAAAAACTAAAAATAGAACTACCATAAGACCCAGCAGTCCCACTACTGGGCATAATTCAAATAGAGTCATGTACCACAATGTTCACTGCAGCTCTATTTACAATAGCCAGGACATGGAAGCAACCTAAGTGTCCATCAACAGATGAATGGATAAAGAAGATGTGGCACATATATACAATGGAATATAACTCAGCCATAAAAAGAAACGAAATTGAGTTATTTGTAGTGAGGTGGATGGACCTGGAGTCTGTCATACAGAGTGAAGTAAGTCAGAAGGAGAAAAACAAATACCATATGCTAACACATATATATGGAATCTAAGAAAAAAAAAAAGAAAGAAAGAAAATGGTCAGAAGAACCTAGGGACAAGATGGGAATAAAGATGCAGACCTACTA
>NC_041217.1:15159386-15179052 GCF_002837175.3 Physeter macrocephalus
GGAGGATGGGAGGGAGGGAGGCAGATGCAAGAGGGAGGAGATATGGGGATATATGTATATGTATAACTGATTCACTTTGTTATAAAGCAGAAACTAACACACCATTGTAAAGCAATTATACTCCAATAAAAATGTTAAAAAAAAAAAAGAGGGAGGGGATATGGGGACATGTGTATGCATATGGCTGATTCGCTTTGTTGTGCAACAGAAACTAACACAGTATTGTGAAGCAATTATACTCCAATAAAGATCTATTTAAAATAATTTTTAAAAAAACACAATATGAAATGTAAGAAAGATAAAATGTAGACTAATACTAATTTTGATGAAATTTTACTTCTTCTCTACATATAGTTGTTATAAATTACATGATTTTTAAGTGACACTTATCCTAGAGCTTGGGGCATGTAAAATCATCACTCAGATAAACTATGTCTTTATCATGTACATAGACTCATCTTAACAAGTCTTAAAGGATGTATCTAATTGAAAGTTTTTTGTGGGATTAATCTTTAAAGAGGTGAGAAGAACTTTGTAGGAGTTTAAAATACTACAATGATAATAGCACCACTTCTATTTATGTCTTCTACCACATTCTTAGGTAAAGATCCTTCAACAGTTATTTTTACAGTAGGCTTTCCCCAGAAATTTTGGCTATTTATTTACCAAGATTATAATAAGACATGCTCAGGTCAGTGTGGATACAAATTTAATTTTTGAGAACTTAAAAAAATTTGACTTTGCCACTTGTGATTTCACTTTCTTGAATATATGATTAAGTAGATGATTATTTGCAGGAGAGGGTATAAGAGAGAGAATAAAGTGACATATCTATATCCTTATTTTAATTCAGCCACAAAGAAAAGACTTTTAAACAAACAAAAGATTTATATACATAAATTTTGTCAATATAAAAAATATTTTCCTGCCCCACTGAATAATATTTTATCAAATGTAATGTAGCCATATCCCATTAATAATAATCACTAATAATAACAATATCTAATATTTGTTAAGCTCTTTAAGCTCCACAAAAACTGTATAGATAAGCAGAAATTGTTTTCCCATTTTACACATGAATAAAACCTGAAGCACAGAGATGTGTGATATGGCAAGTAATTGGTAAAAGCGGGATAAAAACAAGTTGATTTCTGGGATGTGTTGTATAAACTATGGGTTTTTTTTTCTTATCTTAGTTTCTTGGAATAGAGTATTATAATACAAGTAACAGCCAGAACGCATAATATGCTGTGCAAGCTGGTAATCCAAACCCACATGTCATCCACCATTCTGACACTGCTGGCTCAATCTCAGCTCCTACCTATGACTCCCTGGAGGACCCTTAAGACTTGTGAGAGTAGCAAAATGTGGTTTGGTTTGCAGATGGGTTGTCTTAGTATGTGGTTAATGAAGTCAAAAATGGGTGCTGGCTGCTCTATAGCTCCATTCAGGGATGGTCCTAAAACCCAGCAATAAAAAGAAATCCTTTCAATGGGCAAAACTTTAGGTAGTGCACCTGGTCATTTATTCTGTGTGGAAATGGAAGGGTCCCTGAGTTATATGGCTGTGCTTTGGTTGTATTGAACATGGCCGTAAAAGAAAAAAGACTAGAAAATCAAGAACTAGGATGTTTAGGGAAGAAGAATGTGGATAGGCCCATGGCACAGGGCATCAAGTAAGTGCAAAGATCTTTTCAGGTCCTGTTAATGTCCTCCAAAGAGCATCTTCCTCAGAAGAGATGCTAAACAGCCAAGTATGCAGAATGACTCGTCCAGTTGACGTCAGCTGGTCTTTGTCATTGGTCACTCTTATGCTGATAGAAAGGACACTGGTCACACCATAAACTGGAGGGTAACAAGAGCCTCTCATCCTCCAGGATTCTTATACCTATCAAATGAATTAGTCTATGTACACAGTAAAGCCTCAGTAATTGTTACCTATGATCATTATTCTCATTACTGCTGGCTGGATATAACTCACTAGAAGGAAATATGTCACTACATATCCCAAACCTTGAACATGTTCACAACCTTTGCTATAAGCTGTGATAAACTGCATCCCTCAGAATTTATTCTTAGGAAATAGAAATATGCAAAATGTACGTATAAGATGTTCTTATCAATGTCATTTAGATTTCCAAGATAATTAATACAATAGACATATCAATTGATTGTGGATTGGTTGAATCATTATTGTGTACCCAGATAATACAATAGTACACAGCTACTGAATGTCAGCTTCTTGCAAGATATTTAAGGATATACGCTAAGTGGAAAAAGCAGATTTCACGAAACAAAGTTTATTTCCATATACCCTTATATTAGGAAAAAATGAATGATATAAGTATTTGGAGCCTTGTATACATAAATATTATATTAAGAAACGAATGCCCCCTTTAAGAATTGTATGGGATTGGCCAAAAACTTCATTCGGTTTTAAGTAAAAATAAGACATATTTTTCATTTTCACCAAGAAATTTATTGAATGTATTCATTAACTGAGCAAACTTTTTGGCCAACCCAATATAAATGAAAATTCTGTCAGAATTCTGCAAATACAGAAAATGTCAATACGAAGACATAATTCAATTCTGAAAGGTCGTTAGTTGAAAATAACAATACCTGTGAAAACACCACCGGACTAGATTGTTGAGGTGATTGTTCAGAAACCATACTGACGTTATACCCCACAACTTTTCCTCTTGTCACATTATCTGCTGGCATCTCCCAGGACACATTGAGCGAGTATGGTGAGAGGGGGGAGACTGAAGGAGGGGTCATGAATACAGGCGCTGTTAACAACAACAATAACAACAGCCAAAACAATGAATGCCATATTCACAGGTTTTCAACCTGAATTCATACATTTATCCTAGTTTCTGAAACACCTCACTCCTTACATAATATTCTAAATTTTAAAAATCAAAGATGATGCTGGTGTGTATAAAAGCTACTCACTTATTTTTATATCTGCAAGGATGTTCTCCACCTTCACATTACTAACAAAGATATTTTCCATTTACCAAATTAAAAAATAGGAATTTGCTTGTGTTCATAAAGGTAATTAGTAGATAGCTGGGGAAGAAACCGTAGGTCTTATAACGTCTTTGAAAGGAGAAACCACAAAAACAGAATATGCCTCAGTCCACAAAGTTTAGAACAATGCATAGTGACATATTGGACTTCTTATGTAGAGAAGTAATTCACTGAGCTCCTGGGAGAATATTACTCTTTAGAAAGAGGGAAATGGAAAATGTTCTAAATAACCCCAAAGAAATTCGAAAAGTTTTCAAGAAATCTGGATTGAAATGTTCAGGGACATACACACATACATTCTCCCCCTGCCATCCTTGAGATCTTAATATGGATTTTAAATGTGCTAACCAAAGGTGTATTATCAAAGGACCTCATTGCACTTTCATTAGCCAGTGACCCATACGATTATGAGGGTCCAGTATTGCTGTTTCATCCATTACTTTTCATTTCTGACCTTGACTTTCCCCTTCCGGAATGCCATGGCTCATCACTTGTGCTATCATGGCCCTATTATTTGGACAAGATGGCTGGGAGTCATTAAGAGATGCTCAAGCACAATGCACATTTTATTCATGAAATGATTCCCTTGGACATCAAACTTGAAGCTACCCTTACCCTCCACAGTCCTAACAGATCCAATTTAAATCGGGACTTGGGTTTCTTTGGATATCTATATATCAAAGCATAACAAAAGTGTAGTTTTTTTGTCAAGGGCTCATGAAATTTGAAGTGTTTATAATATAAAGACTGAGGTGGAGAATTAAAAATATCTCATTTGCCTTAGTAAAGCTATCTTAAGAAAATTAAAACTTTTCACCATCTTTCCTTACCATATTGCCAACTGCTTATAAACACATTTGTGAATTACAGATTTTGATGTCTGGGATTATATTTTAAGGTACAATTTGGTACCTAAACTACTTGTTTTGGAAAGAGGAAGAAAAACAAAAACAGATTTGTGAAACTGGTAACAGTTATCTCTTTCACTGAACATAAATTGTACTGAATTTGGAGCAAGACGGGACATATGGCCAGCCCACTTCAGGACTGGAAACCAATTGCTATTTTTGACAAACATTCCCAAAAGACTATAACTACAGTTAAGTCATTTTTGTGCCTGGAAGTAACAACTAAAACATTATTTTTTTTCCCTAGAACTTACGGCAAGAACTTTGTGACCTTGAGTTATCTATGAAACCAATGTATGCATTCAATATTTCCTTGGTTTATGTAAATGTACAGCTCTTGCTTTTCTAATGTATTTAGTGCTGTTGACTTTAATTGGAGGCAATATTTTCATTCAGGAGTTTCCAAAGTAGAGTTCAAAGCATGAGTCTTCACCTGATTCTCCCGTTCTTCCTGTGGTCCAGGCAGAAGACACACTCCCAGCCATGTTCACAGCTAAGACTCTAAACTTGTACTTGGTGTACGGCTCCAAGCCAGTGATGATTGTGGTTAGTTCGGGAGGTTCTAATGCATTTTCATTGGCTGATTCTGCAAGTGGGTAAGGACTGAGCCAGCCACTGCTCTGAAAAACTTGACTTTCTGCTGACCTGGTTTCTCCATTAGATCTCAGTCTTTTCATGTATAGTTCATATCTTATAATTATGCCTAGAAAAGTGAAACGGTGAAAAGAGGACTTATTAGACAAATGGGCTATTTTAGGGGTGGGGTGATGTTAGGTTATGTGAAGAGTCCTGGCTTTCCTTGTTTTTCTGACTCAATTACCTGTCTATTTTCTTGGTAATCCACATGATAGGTACTTACTAAAAAAAAAAAAAAAAAAAAAAAAAAACTAGAAGTTGCTGGCTACATGAATGCATGAAATACAAAAATATGAAATATGAAATACAAAAATATGAAAAGCATATTCATGGAAAATGAAAACTGAGCACAAAAGTGTACAAACACAAAATAACTATAATTTACGATAGGTAAATTCAATATTTTTCAGGATGATTGGTCATAATTTCTACTAAGAATGGCTATCTCTTTTTGGAAATTTGATCACTACCTTCAATTTGTATAGTTTCAAATTTGGGGATTTTAATTTGATTACCTGCTTAACATAAGTCTTGTTTACATAAATATTAGAATATTACAATTCACTTCCACCTAGTTTTATCAAGTAACTTAAAAATCCTAAGAAAAAAGCTTTTGTTATAATACGTACATCATACTAAATTACTAAAAATCTGTGACTGTGTGCTGGCCTGTATAACCAAGGGTTCAATTATATAAGCCCAAAAATTAACTTAATGGAGTCAGCTAGCCTATATACATATTTTTTGTATTATTTCATATCTTTTTCTTGCTTAAAAGAAAATTTACTGCTTATGGGTGCCCTAAACTTGTGACACAGTCAAATATAATGCATTTCCTAAGTGAGTTTCAAATTAGAAACATCATTTGTGTTATGGCAGATGTCACTAAGAGCAAAGATAATATTAGCCTTCTAGGGGGCAATTTAAATGAGTGGAATTTGTTATTAGATTAAAGAAATATACTTATTCTACTAACCAGGACAAATAGTATATCTTTAGAAACTGTTTCCCAATTATGACATCATGCAGTTATAAAAATGAAAATGGTTGTCAGAATCTTATTGCACAATTCCAAATATCCAGATTTTCCTTTATGTTTTACCCAAGAATGGGAAATCTAGGCCTTGAATTCCTACCATTTGGTTCCATCGGTGGAGCCCATTCTACGTGAAGCTCTGTGGAACTGATCTTCCGCACCTCGGGTGGACCCAGCCTTCGGGGAGGTGCCTGGGCCGTGGTCACTGTCAGAGGGGTGCTTTGTAAACAGCCCCCGCTAGTACACGCCTGTACAGCAAAACGGTATTTGGTGAATGGAACCAGATTCCAGATGGTAGCGGTGGTTTCAGGACCTTCATAGGGAACACAGGGCTGGATGCCATCTAGAGGAGCACAGGACAAAATATATTTCTCGATAGGACCAGAATGATTTGAAGGTACAGCCCAGGTAAGTGTCACAGAGTCTGAGCTAATAGGACTGATATAACTTAAGTTCAGGCTTCCCTCTGGGGCCCCTGGTTTTGTCCTGTAGGTGACAGCTGCACTCCTTGTTGAACCACGCAAGCTGCTGGTCTCGAGGTAATAGGAATAGGAGGTATATGGTGACAGCGCAGTGTCTAAGAAGTACTGAATATCTGAAATTTAAAAAAAAAAAGAAGAAAAGAGTTACATTCCACAAATTGGCAAGGAAACATTTCTAATTATTTTTCTGTTATATAACATAACTACATTAAACTACACCAATCCACTCTTTTGAATAAAAGTATGGTCCATATTTTAAAAAATTGAGATGAAGCAAATACTGGTTAATTTTATTGTGCAGTACAATATAAGAAAAGTGCCTTTTGTAATGATGCATATTTAGAAGTTAAGCTTTTGTTTTGTTCTTTATATGATACAGCGTCCTTTTTATAGAAGGTATAAGAGAGTCCTTGCAAATTCTATGAAGCAGAAATAACTAGGTTTCTTATAGTAATCAGATTGTTTTTTAGACACTGATACACTAGACCACGGGTTGGCAAACTACTGTCACAGGCCAGGTCTGTCACCGAGCCAACATCTTGACTAGAGCCTCTTCTGAATTTCCAACCCATGGAAACTGTGAAACTATAAATGATTATTGTTGCTTTAAGCTGCTATGTTGTAGAGACAATTTCTTATCAGCAACGGAGAATTCACACAATTCTAGACATGAAGGATTTGAAGAGAGAGAAGGAGGTAGAAAAAGGAGGTAAAAGAAAAGAAAATGACGGGGAGTGGACATGATCAGGCATATGCCTGGAACTTTCCATTCTCTAAGGGAAAGGGACAGAGAGTGTAAGTCAGGATTGTGAAACATACAAATGCCAGTGCAGCTGCCACCCACTCCCTCCTGGGACCATGTGTTGGGGAAGGGTGTGGAGAGTCCCATAATGCAGCAGGTGCCCTATATTAGTAGGCAGATGCAGCATATTTAAGGGCTTAAAGAAAAATAGTTAAGCATCTAGCGTACGGTTTTAATCCACAGGATTGCATGGTTTCCAGAGTGATGAGGATGCTGTGTTGAGATCCAGCAAGTGTGCTATAGGACCTTCTGTGACTGGGACAAGGTGACCCTCCAGACTTGGGCAGGCCAAAGGTTGGATGGAAAACGTGGAAATCAAATCTCAGCGAGCTCCCAGCAATAACAAGAGCCCAGGGGAGGCTGAGATAGCAGGGTGTTCACGAAGACCTAAACAAGATGAGGATGAACACGTGTTCCTGAGCTTTATGCATTGGTTGTTGATGCCATGAGAATGGCAAGAGCATTACCTCTCAAATGAGCCAGCATCCTCTGACATTTCTGCAGAAGCAAAGCGCCAGGGGAAACTGTCCTTCCCCCGAATGCATTCATGATGGTGGGGGAAAGGGAATAATTGAAGACTGAACAAGAGAGAATTCTATAGATTGAACGTTGTATCCTCCCCCAAATTCATATGCTAGAAACCTAATGCCCAAGGTGATGGTATTAGGAGGTGGGGGGACTTTGAAAAATGATGACGTCATGAGGGTGGAGTCCACACATGGGATTAGTACCCTTGCAGAAGAGGCCCCAGAAAAATCCCTCATCCCTTTCACCATGTGAGGACACAGCGAGAAGTTAGCAGACTGCAACCCCGAAGAGGGCCGTCATCAGAACCCAACCATGCTGGCACCCTGACCTTGGACTTCTAGCCTCCAGAACATTGAGAAATAAATTTCTGTTGTTTAGAAGCCACTCAGCCTGTGGTATTTTGTTATAGTAATCTAAACAGACTAAGACAGTGACCATCTGAGTGAAGGGTTATTCTGACATTCTGTTACATATGTCATTGCAAATTCTTCATGAAAATATGTTGAATATCAGACTAGAGTCCAATCAGGTCACAGAAAGCACAGAGTAATCTGAACAAGGAAAGCTGAATACAAAGAATGATTGATTACAAAAGGGTTTTACTTACTTAGGGGACCAGAAATCTCTAAAGAATGCAGGAAGAGAAGAGACAGAGACAGGGAAAAGTCACTACCCCCAGGGCTGAAGCAGAGCACCTAGGGAAGGAACAGAACTGGAAGAGATAAGACCTGGGATGAGACCAGACTTTGTTGGACAGGGTGCAACCATGGCCCACTTGATGGTGAAGTTCGCTGAGGTTCCATGAAGGTAGAACTCCCTTGGAACCTGGGCTCTAGCACCTCAGGTGCTCTACGACAGAACTTACAGAGAAAAAACTTACTGGCAGAGTGCCAAGGAAAGCTGCCCATGATGAGAGGCTGCACCATGGAACTCACTGGAAAGCCACCGTCTGCGGTACTAGGGGAAGATGCCACCTGGGCATCAGAAGAATTTACTGGGACTGCCATGCACTGTCTTCTGGGGTGCATCTTGTAGAACTCACTCTTATGGGCCCAGAGCTTGGGAAAGCTGCCCTTTGGGGTTCTGGGGAAAAGCTGCCCAAGGGTAGCTTGGCAGCTGTGTATGGCTGAACATCACTTGTTGAGTGATCTCCTGAGAGGGGTGCACACCAGAACCAGGAAGAGAAACCTCCATCTCCTGCAGGATCCCTCCAACACCCTCTACTGATAGAGTGCAACATCATACCGGCTAGTAAAGGAGAAATGTTTACAGGTTCCAGCTCCATTACCACAAAGCAGGCAATGAAGCCAAGGTTTGAAACGGAGAGGCAACAAATTGATAACTTGTACAAGTATACACCGAAAAATCTTTTATGAGACCATGATCTTTAGTCATTTCTTGGGAAACATTTCCTTGGGAAGCATATAAAATGACTGATGTGTTATTTATAATAGGAAATGTTTAAGTAAATTAAAGTTGAATTTCTTAATGAGTTATATTAGTCTAATATTACATTAATAGGATTCTAATATTATATAGTTATTTAAAACAATAGTGATGAAGACCATACAGCAACATGAGAAAAAATATGAAATGTAATACTGCATAGACTTGATTATTATGCAAAATAAACGGAAGTACATATTTTCCCAGAAATTTTCCAAAATGAAATTCGTTTTTGCACTAGAATGCTGGAATTGTGATGCTTTAATTTTTTTTTCCTTTAAATTTTCTTAATTGGATATATCACTTTTATAATAAAAAGTTAAAAAAATTCAAATCAAAATCAGGTGTTTAGAGAAATTATTGCACAAGAACATCATGAAATTCCTCTTTAGAGATGCACTGGGTCACAATATTGGCTGACCCCAGCCCCCGTGTGTGGCATTCTCCCTAAAGTACCACCCACCAGAGCTACATGGAACTGTGCAAGTTGCCTGAATTAACCTTATTTTCTCACACACCTTCATGTCTTGTCTTGTACAATTTCTTCCATGAGAGTAATTCTTCCTCTACTGTGGTATCTGGTTAATTCACCTCACATCACCTGCTTCTGTGGAGCTTTCAATGGTCCTCAATCACTATCTCTGCCCAGGCATGGTTGCTTTTTACCCCTCCTCCACTTATAGGATACTCAGAAATATTCTAAAAATATTTCTTAATACTCTTAAGTCTATTCTGGTACAATATTTAATATATTACTTTGTAATCTTGGTTTATTTATCTATATCTCTTTTCAATAATGAGAACTGTTCCTTCCATCCTTGTATTTCTAGTGGCTCGTACCGTTCCTGGTCTGCAGTAAGCAGTGCACAAAGAATGAATGAATGATTCTTCATATACATATTTTTTTTCCAGGAAATAGTATTAAGAGCCTTATAATAAAAAACATTGATTTTCATCTATTCTGTTTTCATTCTTATCCCCTGCTTATATTTTCTGGGTTTTTTAGGTTTATTTCTCTCAGAGGTAACTGAACCATCTTACCCTTGTTACATTGATCCTTTAATGTGGTATGGAATAATAAATGATAATGACATTAAAGGTAGAAATGAAATCCCAGAGTTCACTAAGATACAATGTTGTCTAAAACTCTCATCTTAAACTATGTTAATGTCCCTAGTGACGTAAGCAATGGTCACACGTAGAAATAATCTTCCTCTAGTTTGCCTATGAAAGCATTTCCCTGGAGTAACATTTAAGGACTATCTCCCCACTCATGGTGACCCAAAGGAGGAAAGAATTAACTGATTGTGAATTTGGGAGGAAAAAAAAGCAAAGCATCCTCAGCTCACTGATTTCTTTTCTAATCTGTCTTCCTGCAGGAGAAAAGGTATATTCTCCAATCTGGCTTCTATTAATAATGATGATGATTTTTATTTTTCATTTCCATCTTATAGATGGAATCCTTATGTCTAATTCCCCTTTAGTTTCAAACTCAAGTAGGAAAAAATAATATGATTTACTGACCACCCCTTAAAACTTCAATACTATCAAAAGTGCGCTATTTCCTACAATAGCTGTTCTCTTCACCCCTATAACACATAAAATACCTATTGGCAACCCTAATCATGGTTGCAGGGGAGATAATATTAGGTGCTGATTATGTACAATCCCAACCGTGCTAACTTACACCCTTCTCTTCTACTCTTGAAAACTAATTAGGATGCAAAATGAGTGAAATGTTACCTAGGGAAACCACTGACTATAACTTAATTCCTTTTAAAAAGTTATTTATAAACTTTAAAATTATTCCATCATTATTAGAAGGTATTACTAAACAAATAATTTGCAGGCTCTAAAAATGAAAATACCGGTGTGTTATGATCTTAGGTTGGAAACTACTGCCCTGGAGAATCCCTTAGTGCATCAGGCCAGCTAGGAAAAGTTTTATTCTAACAAGGAAATCTATAATGGTCTCAACCAAATGGTCAAACTTGCTTGGAAGACACACTATTAATTTTCTTTGAAACGTTCAACGATTCTCCACCTATAATTCCAAATGCCTTTATTTAACCCAAAGATTTGTGTTCATCCGACTGGATATAAGTACTGTTTCCTCTTCATATTACACATGCTACACACTGGAAATAGAGTAATAAACATGAGGGTATTATTAGAATGATACAACATTCTGACAGCATTAACCAATTGTTCTTACTGTTCAAATGCCATCATGCAGATAATTTGCATATCATTAATTATAGTGATTGTGAAGAAATGCCAGAAGTGGCATTTTTTAATGAAAAATAAGGATTTAAGAAATAATACCTGTTTAATAGGATTATATAAATTTCTGATTAGTGAACGAGCACACATTTATTATGTAAGAAACTGTTATTTGGATTCTATATTAGTGCAATCATGAAAAAGAGCCAGAGTGTTGTACTCACATGTAACGTTCTATAAAATAGATCACTATATGCTACTATGTAAGACATGCCTCTGGGTTGAAGGGTATAATTGAGGTTTAATTTTGCTATTGAATTAACCTATATGGAAAATAGTGACCCTAATATACGACTTAAGAAATAATTCAACCAGTAATAGTGTCATCTTCAAAATCACTTTCAATATTTTAATAACTCTCTCTTCTTCTATCACAAAAACTTAAGTTTCAGGACACCTGGATCATGCTGATATTTGGAAGAAAATAAACATTCTAGTAGCAGGTTTTTAGGATGCTTTGCCAACATGGCAGATGTAGACAGATGTTCCTTTCCCTTTGCAATCTGCATTATAAAGTTCAGAGCGTCCATTAACTTCAAAGAGGACTCGGAGTACTAAAGAGACATTTAGAGTTAACACAAAGTACTGAATGTAATAACATAAGTCATACAGAACTGGGTGCAAAATGTAACCTACTATAATATATACAAAATAAAACTGTATGCTATGCAAAAGTTGTAACGCCAATCAATATGTCAAAACAAGGCACTTTCCTAATCATTTTCAGAAAGATTATGGAACTTCAGTATTTTTACATAGCTTTATATACTTTTCTAATTAATTAATCATGTTAAACTAGAATTTGGAAAACTGGGTCTTAAAGAGAACAACATGGAAACCTGAATTGGAATCACTGTTCCAATGTTTCTTAAACTAGTTTCTTAAACTAGTTTCTTAAACTAGCTTGTAGCTAAACATGAGCAAAGCAAACATCAGAGAAGACAGGGCTGGAAGAAAATTTCAAAGTTTTCCTTCTGTCTTTAGTGAAAAAGTATCTAAAACAACTGAGTAAATCTTTTTAAAGATAATGGGTCTAAATAGTTTGATTTCTACAAGCTCCTTCAAAATCTTCATAATAGTTACAGGTGCAAAGATAGTCTTCATGGTTTGTTCACATCTTTCTTCTCTCAATTTAGTTCCATGTTGCTGGGTTTTACCTCTGTGGAAATGGCAATGTATGCATATAATTATACTATTTGCTTGAATGTTAGGACTCCGATTTCCCTTTTTGAAAAGTCCATTTTCCAACCTGAGAATTTAAAATGTGAACCTCTTATAATAGAAATATTTGATAAATTTTCTATAATCCTTATACCCAGAAAAATGATAGACCAGTTTGTTGTAAGTCTTCCAGTATTTTTATATATTTTAAATTAAAATATAATTCATAGGGCTTCCCTGGTGGCGCAGTGGTTGCGCGTCCACCTGCCGATGCAGGGGACCCGGGTTCGCGCCCCGGTCTGGGAGGATCCCGCGCGCCGCGGAGCGGCTGGGCCCGTGAGCCATGGCCGCTGGGCCTGCGCGTCCGGAGCCTGTGCTCCGCAACGGGAGAGGCCACAGCAGAGGGAGGCCCGCATACCACAAAAAAAAAAATAAATAAAATAAAATATAATTCATAGATTATTTTAATATCTTTTAGTTACCGTAAACAGTATTTCATGGACATTTCCCATTCATTAATAACTAAACTAAGATAGCACTTTATAGGTGAACATATTCTACAATTTACTTAATAATGCACCAGATTCTATTATGTCATGTACCATAATTTACTGAAAGTTTTTTGAATGTCTGACTTTTTCCAATATTTTGCGATTACAAATAGTGCAGGTTTGGACATATTTTGTGATTTGGTGTCCCTTTATGACTATTCATTTGAGATACATTTTTTAAAGTAGGTTTGCTGAGTCAAATCGTTTGCAAAAGGGTAAGGCTTCTCATATATTTTAACAAGTTATCCCACATGAAAAGTCATACCAATGAACCCTCACAGATAGCCCAGCAGTTTATGTAAATTCTAGCTTCTCCATATCCTCATTAATCCTGGAAAGGGTAATTTGTTTTCATCTTTGAGGCTTTGATAAGCATTCATGTCTTAACAAATAATAAGCATCTCATTTTCACTGCGTTTCTTTGATTACTAGTGAGATTTGTAATTCTCTCTCTGCTGAAACACTCCATGCTAGACAACAACATGTCCCCTCAATGTCAAAGAACTTAACTAATGTATCAATTTTCAGAATATTATATCTTTCCATCACCAAACCTTGAAACTTACTGTATGGGTATTGATCTTCAATTGTGTAGATTTCAAAACCATCCCTGAATAAACTGTAAGTGAGCCAGTGGGCATTTGGAGAATCAGGTGGACTCCAGGAAAGACTGATAGCAGAAGAATTTTGAACTTTTCCTCTGGGTGGAGGTTGCTGGGATGGAGCTAAATTACAATCGAGAAAGCATGTATCAGCAAAGGCAATCGATAAGGACACAAGTAAACTGAAGTAAGATATCCAGCAAAGAGGTCTTTCTGATTCAGGATTACTTTATCAAGAAGACATGTGGTTTACCAAGACATTAATAAACAAAGGGTATACATCATGAGTTCTCTAAAACAAAGCTTTTTATCTATAAACATAAAATACATTTGTAGGTCAATGCAGCTGACATAAATATGGTTGGGGGAAAAAACCACAAAAGTTTACATAAGCACTTCTTTTTTATTGAAGTATAGTTGACTTACAATATTATATTCATTTCAGGTATATAACACAGTGATTTGATACTTGTATAGATTATGCACCATACAGAGTTATTACAGCATTATTAACTATACTCCCTGTGCTGTACACTACATCCCCATGACTTATTATTCTGTAACTGGAAGTTTGTACTTCTTAATCCCCTTCGCCTATTTCACCCATTCCCCACCTCCCCTCTGGCAACCAATAGTTTGTTCTCTGTATCCGTGAGTCTGTTTCTGTTTTGTTCTATTTGTTCATTTTTTTTAGATTCCACATATAAATGAAAACATACAGTATTTCTCTAACTCTCCACCTCTTCCTTTGAATTTTTCAGAGAAACTATCCAAGGATGCATAATATTTATTTTCTACTTAATTAAAAGTTGATACACATAAATTGTGTTGAAACTTGAAATAAGTCATTTAATTTTTGGATTTTTTAAAAGGAAGTTTTCCATTCCATTAAACACAATGCTTCATCTTGCTTCACAGAGCATAGTGTAAAAGAAAGAATAATAGCTGGTGATACAAATAGCTGTGGATGCTAAGGATGTTAAATAGTCTAAATATTAGCAAGAAACAAATTAAATGTACTATGTGAACACCAAGCACCTGTTAGAGTTGCTATGATTGTTTATAACACCTGTTAAAAATGCTGTGATTGTAACATAGAAAACAAATTTATGGTTACCAAAGGAGAAATCAGTCGGGGGGGGGAGGGGGAGAAGGGATAAATTAGGAGTTTGGGATTAAAAGATACACACTACTATACATAAAATAGATAAACAACAAGACCTAGTGTTTAGCACAGGGAATTATATTCAATATCTTGTAATAATCTCTAATGGAAAAAATCTGAAAAAGTATATAAATATATGTATATAACTGAAGCACTTTGCTGTACACCTGATACTAACAAAACACTGTAAATCAACTATACTTCAATTTAAAAAGTGTTGTGATTCAGATGCTCTTTGACATATGGACACCAAGGGGGGAAAGCAGGGCAGGGGGGATGAATTGGGAGATTGGGATTGACATATATACACTAATATATACAAAATAGATAACTAATAAGAACCTGCTGTATAGCACAAAAAAATAAAATAAAATAAAAAATGCTGTGATTGTTAGAGATAATATGTTTGCTTCCATCAGGCACATAAGAGCATTCATCTCACTATTTTAGTGATATTTTTTATAGTATAAATATATACTATGAACACATTGTTTCCTATCACTATATTTTTCATAGTCTCCCTATTTTGGAGAATCAGTCTACATTTTTTTCCCCAGAAGATATAAAGGTAAAGGAGAAAAACAATGTCTAACTATATTTTAAGGGCAATCAACCACCAGTTTATTTACCCCCTCTGGTTTAAGATGCATAACCCTTCATCCATGTAGAGAAGCAAAATCTAATCGGATTTTCTCATTGAATAAAATGACAAAGGCACAGTTTGTTGTGTTAACTTATTTTGTAAACCATTAATCTTTCTGTTGAGAAAAAATTTTAAATCATGAATCAATCATGAATCGATCAATTATCAATATTATTATATGAAATATCTGCAGTCACTAGGTGATAGTCAATGTTTCAGAAGAAAAGAAAGTGCACACTCAAATGATTTAATAAAGAGCTTAATAAAGAAACTATTTTCAAAAGGGTGGGCAGAATGTAAAGGTATCAAAAGACATGGAGCAGTACTCTGGGGTATGGTAATAGCAGAGCTCTTTTACTACTTATGACACGGGTCAAGACCAATCCCAGTCTCAATGATTCACTAGAAATTCATTCACTCATCATATAGTCCTACTCATCGGTAAGATTTATTACAGCAAAAGGATACAGAGTACAATCAAAAAAGGGAAAAGGTACATGGGTAAAGTCTGGGGGAAACCAGGCACAAGCTTCAAGTCACAGAGGATGGGCTTAATTTCCCTAGCAACATATAAAAACACATGTGAAATGTTGCCAACCAGAGAAGTTCATTAGAAACTCAGTGCCCAGTGTTTATACTGGGGACTGTTCATGTAGGCAGCCTCTGTCTGGCACACACCAAAATTCCAAACTCCCAGAAAGAAAGCAGGTGTTAAGCATTGTATGGTCAGGCCACTCAAGAGGGCTGTTCTCTTGCTCTCTGTACATCCCCTGCTCAACCAGTGCCTGCTTCACCTACATCCTACTCACAGGACTGACCTTCCTACATACTTGCCCCAGGTCCCAGCTAATGATTGTTCTTATCAGAGGCAGTGAGGGGTGTGGCCCACTGCTGGTTTCCTTGGTAACCGAAGAGGCAGCCAGAGGTAATTCCCCCTATAACTGGCAATCCCTCCCACCCCCCAGTGAAGCCTACAGCCACTTCCTGCCTGCTCTCCCCTGCATATGGTGAGGTGTCACTCCAGGACCTTGCTTCAGACATGTAAGCTTCCCCATCCATTAAATCATTCATGTCTCTGTCATTGACTCCAGACCCCTTCTTTGGTCTCAAAACTGGGGAAATGGAGGTCAGTATTTCCTGTGGGTTGCAGCCCAACAAGCATAAACCATATAATCTGTACAAAATTTAAGGGACAGTGAGCCCTTCTTAACAATTCTGAGGATGGTGGCAGCTGTCACAAAATCCAAATCCCAGAGGCCAGCCAAAGGCCAACTTTGTAAGCAGGTCTTTCTAAAGACAAGCATACAGGCCTGCTATGTTAACTTTTTCTCACACATATCCCTAGCTTGAAGGGGCACAGCACTCAGGGACAGAAAGGGATGTGTGAAGAGCATCATCTGACCACTCATTGAAGGACAGAGCCAGCTCAAGGCCACTCTTACACGGAGACAGGGAGCTGGGAATTAAATGTTCTGACTTCCCTTTTCTGCCAGCCCTCCTCCAGATGACTAGAAGGTTCCTACTTGTAGCTGAAGCCAACCGAAAGTCAGGGGGCAAGAGAGCCTGCTGACACAGAACATACAGAATCTTGGGGAACAGAGCAGAGTGAGAAGTATGGAGTAGTAACGTGAAGTTATCCTAACACACCAGGCAAAGACTTTCAATTAAGATCTATTACTAATTCATCAGTACTCACGAATGATATACTCCATTTTAAAGACGTGATATAATCCAACAACAGAATTTTAAGAAAGTATATCAAGAGCACTGAATTTGAAATATATAAAATTCCATATCTTATGCATAGGCTTCCTAAAGACAATGTCTCTAAACCTATGGTAGATAATATTGATGTCACATTTTTCAAGAAAAATATTCAACCTAGATACATTCTAACTCTTCCCCTTTATCTTTTTTTTGGAGGGGCTTTTCACTGTTATGTTAAAATTCTAACTGTCCATATGCCTATTTAGATATAGGACAGTGAGTAATAACAATCTCAAAATGACACATGAAAAGAGAATTATTTCCAAACAGCACCTTATATTTTTGAATTCAATGATTTGCCATATTTTGCTATGGTCACTTTGGTTGGTTGAATACTGACAGTACATTTGATCTTTCAGTGAATTTTAATTTAGGGCTCTAAATCCTGTTATTCTTAGTGGAACTTCAAAGATTCATAAACTGTCTCATGTACAGCACTCTCAAAGAGCCTTGTAATCCATGGCAATTTAATGTTTTTTAGTGAATATTAATGATTACATCTAAAACTCTGCATGCTCTCAGGAACACAATAGATTTCAGAGTTAGAGAAATCAAAACTGACCATCAAACTATTTTCTAAGATGGCAAAATACTTTTGGGATGATTGAAAGAGAGATAGATGTTTCAGTCCCATGTCAAAGGATGTAGAAAATGATTTGCATTATGTGAAAATTTCCTGACAACAAACACAATCATACATATATATACACACATAGGCTCTTTCAAATGTTTAAAGTTGATTACTTTTTATGACCATCTCTAACCACAATCTTGTCTGACTTCACAGTGTGAATGAATAGTGCTTGTTTGACATTTAATGAGAATTTTCAAAGACCTGAAGGTTTAGATAGTTCAACACCACTCTAAGAATAAATATTTTGAAATCCTGGGCATGAGATAACTTGAACCCACTTTTATGTGCTGAAAGTAGGATTCTGAGAAAATGGTCATACACTCATTAATCAAAATTCCCAAGAATGGTCTTTGTATAAGACTCTCTTTTAAGGAAGGAAAGTATAATATTGTGACTACATCCATCAGTTTGGGATTACATCCCAGCCTGGGAACTTTCGTAATTGTATGACTGCAGTCAAATTTCAATTGGATGCTCTGACCCTTTTCTTATTTACAATAAGAAGACGATAATGTCTACCTTTGAAAGCCAAAGCAACTATTATCAGTGTGTTCTAAAAATTAAAGAAAAATATGAAAATTGTGTTTCAACAAAAAGGGAATTTCAACAGAGAATGTATAAAAACACCAAAACCAGAGTTGAACAGTATAATAACTAAAATGGAAACTTCTCTAGAGAAGGCTCAATGGCAGATTTGAAATGAAAGAAGAATCAGTAAACTTGATATAAAGCAACAGATGGAAATTAAATATACAACAATATGATTTATCTAATCCAAAGAACAGAGAAAATAATTTAACAAAAGTGAAAGCAGCCTCAGAGATCTGTGAGTAAATGTCATATGTACAATGCGTCAACATATGTGCGATGGGAACCACAAAGGAAAGAAAAGACAGAGAAAGGAGAAAAAAATATTTGAAGAAATTTTGGCTCAAACTGTCCAAATTCAATGTAAAACACTTACCTCCAATTCCAAAAAGCATAATGAATTCAAGTAGGATACACACAAAGTGATTCAGACCTAGACATAGTGTAGTCAAACTGGTGAAAGAAAAAGACAAACTCTTGAAAGCAGTAAGAGAAAAACAACTCATAACACAGTTGAAGGGAAATACAATTAAAGGTTTACCAAAACAAAGGAGGCCAGAAGGTAGTAGAATGACAAATTTAAAGTCCCAAAAGAAAAAAGAATAGTTGGTAACAAGAACTCTATGTCTAGAAAAAATTACTCATCAAAAGTAAAAGTTAAATAAAGGTATTCTCAAATAATTAAAAAAAAAATCTAAGAGAATTCATTGTTAGCAGTCTAGCCCTATGAAAACTAGAAATAATGGATACAGACAGACAGAAACACTAAAGCAATCCATCAGCTAAAAGGAAATGATAAAGAGAGTAAATTGAATCATGGGAAGGTAGGGAAAACACCAGAAATGGTAAATATGTGGGTAAATTATGTGGATAAATATTAAAGACAGTGTATGTGGGTTCTGTATTCATATTCTGCTTTCTTCTGTCAAATCATTTTAAAAGCCTACTATTACTTAAAACAATAATTATATTAGTGTAGCATACACATATACCCACATGCACACACACACACATGCATGCACAATCATAGTACAAAAATGGGGAAGGAAATGGAGCTACATCAGAGCATAGTTATTATATTTTACTAGAATTAAGTCTGTACAAACCTGAAGTAATCTGTGGCAGACAAAGATGTATAGCCTAATTCTTAGAGCAGTCACTAGTAAAATAGTGCTAAAATATGGATTAAAAGTCATCAGAGTATGGTAAACCAATTTTCAACAAGATTGCCAATTATCAAGGAAAGAATATTCTTTTAAACAGATACTGGTGGGAGAAGTGGATAGCCACATTTTTTTTAAAAATTTTTTTAACATATTTATTGGAGTATAATTGCTTTACAATGGTGTGTTAGTTTCTGCTTTATAACAAAGTGAATCAGTTATACATATACATATGT
>NC_041217.1:15179209-15202907 GCF_002837175.3 Physeter macrocephalus
CCCTCTCGAGTCCCCCTTCCACCCACCCTCCCTATCCCACCCCTCTAGGTGGTCACAAACCACCGAGCTGATCTCCCTGTGCTGTGTGGCTGCTTCCCACTAGCTAGGATAGCCACATTTAAAAGAATGAACCTGGAGCCTTAACTAGCACCATATACAGAAATTAATTCAAAATGGATCAAAGATCTAAGTGTAAGAGCTAAACTATAAAACTCTTAGCAGCAAACATAAGGGTTTGCTTATCTTCATAACCTTGGATTTGGCAGTGGTTTCATAGGTATGACATAAATGCATGAGCAACAAATGAAAAAACAGATAAATCAGACTTCATCAAAATTAAAAACTACTATGCTTCAAGTGACACCATCAAGAAAATTTAAAGACAACTTGCAGAATGGGAGAAAACATTTGCAAATCATATAGCTGATAAAGGACTTGTACTTAGAACATATAAAAAACAACTACAACTCAGTAATAAAGACAAATAACCCACTAAAAATGATAAAACTACTTGAACAGATATTTCTCCAAAGACCATACCCAAAGAGCCAATAAGCACATGAAAAGATGCTTGACATAATTAGTCATCAGGATAATGCAAACCAAAACCACAGTGAGAGAACACTTCACACCACTACAATGGTTATAATGAAAAAGACAGATAATTAGTGTTGCTGAGGACGTGGAGAAATTGGAACCTTTATACATATCGGTGAGAATGAAAATGAAACAGCTACTTTGGAAAACAGTCTGTCTGTTCCTCAAAAGTTTAAACATAGAGTTAACATGTGGCCCACATTTCCACTTCTAGGTATATCAATCATTACCTTAAATGTGAATGGCCAAAATTCAATAATTAAGAGACAGAAACTGATGGAATGGATAAAAGAACAAGACCCACCAATATGTGATCTATAAGAAACCCAACTTAAATAAAAAGAAAAAGATATGGTAAGAATAAAGGGATGAGAAAAATATACTATGCTAACAAACCAAAAGAAAGCTGGAGTAGCTATATTCATTTCAGACCTCAAAACCAGAAAAATTATCAGGGAAAAAAGAGGAGCATTACATAATGAAAAGGTGGCCAAAGCTCAAGAAGAGAATGCACCTAAAAACAGAACATCAAAATATCTGAAGCAAAACATGATAGAAGTGCAACAAAAAAACAGATAAATCCTATTAAAATTGGAGAATTCTACACCACTGTTTCAGTAATTGAGAGATTCAGCAGCCAGAAAATCAGTAAGGATACAGCTGACCTGAAAAACACTGAACCAAACTCATCTAACTGTCTTTTATAGACTATTCCACCTAATACACATTCTTCTCAAGTTCACATGAAACATTCAAGACGGACCATAAAATCCACCTTAAAAATATTAAAGTATAAAAATCATTGAAAGTATATTCTCATCCTACAATAGAACTAAACTGGAAATCAGTAACAGAAAAATAAGTTAAAAATCCTTAAATATTTGGAGATTAAGCAACATGTTTCTAATAACACGTGCACCAAAAAAGAAGTCTCAAGAGAAATTTTAAAATATTTTGAACTAAATGAAAATGAAAATAAAATTTATCAAAATTTGTATGATGCAGCAAAAGCAGTGTTTAGAGGGAAATGTATAGTATATTAAATGCATATATTAAAAGAAATGCATATATAAAAATGTATACAATGGAAAAAAATCTAAAATCAATTATCCAAGCTTCATACCTCAGGAAACTAAGAATTTTTAGAAAGACACAAATTATAAAAACTGGCTAACAATATAAAATCTAACTTGACCTATACTAAGAAATTCAATTTTAAATTCAATTTAAAATCCCACAAAGAAAATCCAAGTCCATGTGTTTCACTGGTGAGTTCTCTCAAACATGTAAGGAAAAAAATGATACAAATCCAATAGAAGTCTTTCAAAAAAACAGATAAAATTATCTTAATAAAATATTAACAAGCCAGAACTATATCTAAAGATTTAAAAAGAATTAGTTACTACAAGCAATTGGCATTTATCTCTGGAATTAAAGATTTATTCTCTGGAAATCAATTAATTTAACATATCATGTCAATAAAATAAAGGACAAAAATTATCTGATCATCTCAATAGAAGCATCAAAAGCATTTGACAAAATCCAATACCTACTTATGATTTAAAAACAAAAACAAAAAATCCTCTAAATAAAATAGAAATAGAGGGAACCTTCTTAACCCCATGAAGGGCATCTACATAAAACCTACAGTTAATATTATACTTAGGGGGAAATGCTGAAGGTTGCCTTTGTGATCACGAATGAGGCAAGGATGTCTGTTCCCAGTATTTCTATTTGGCATTTAACTGGAGGTTCTATCAAGTCCTCAAAACAAGAAAAAGAAATTAGAAGCATATAAATGGAAAGAAAGTGAAATTGTTGATGTTCATGGACTACATGATCATGTATGTACAAATTTCTAAAGAATTCCCGCCCCCCAAAAAACCTACTAGACATAATAAGTTAATTTAGCAGGGTAACATGATACAGCAACAATATTCAAAAATCAATTGCACTTTTCAACAAATGGTGCTGGAACAACTGTCTATCCACATGCAAAAAAATGAATCATGACATAGACCTCACACCCTTCACAAAAATCAACTCAAAATGGATCACAAACCTAAATTAAAATATAAAACTACAGGGCTTCCCTGGTGGCGCAGTGGTTGAGAGTCCGCCTGCCAACGCAGGGGACACGGGTTCGTGCCCCGGTCCGGGAAGATCCCACGTGCCGTGGAGCGGCTGGGCTCGTAAGCCATGGCCGCTGAGCCTGCGCGTCCAGAGCCTGTGCTCCGCAACGGGAGAGTCCACAACAGTGAGAGGCCCACGTACCCCAAAAAAAAAAAAAAAAAAAAACCTACAAACTCCCAGAAGATAGCAAAGGAGAAAATCTAGATAATCTTGGGTTTGGGGATGACTTTTTAGATATGACACCAATGGCATGATCCAAAAAGAAATAACTCATAAGCTTGACTTCATTAAAATCAAAAATTTCTGCTCTGTGAAAGACAATATTAAAAAAATGAAAAGATAAGCCAGAGACTGGAGAAAATATTCGCAAAAGACATACCTGATAAAGGACTGTTATTCAAAATACACAAAGAATTCTTAAAACTCAACAATAAGAAAACAAACAACCTGATTAAAAAATGGGTCAAAGACCTTAACAGATACATCATCAAAGACAATATACAGATGCCAAATAAGCATCTGAAAAGAATTTCCTTATCATATGTCATTAGGGAAATGCAAATTAAAACAATGAGATACCACTATACACCCATTATAACAGCCAAAATCGAGAAGATTGACAACACTAAATAATGTTAAGGATGTAGAGCAACAGGAACTCTCATTTACTGCTGGTGGGAATGCAAAATGGTACAGCCACTTTGGAAAACAGTTTGGCAGTTTCTTACAAAACTAAACATACTGTTACCGTATGATCCAGCAATTGTACTCCTGGGTATTTGCCCAAAGGAGTTGAAAACTTATGTCCACTCAAAAACCTGTAAACAGATGCTTAAAGCAGCTTTATTCATAACTGTCAAAAGTATGAAACAATCAAAAGTTCTTCAGTAGGTGAATGTACAAATAAAATGTGGTACATCCAGACAATAGATTCTTATTCAGCACTAAAAATAAATGTGCTATCAAGCCATGAAAAGACATGGAGGAATTTAAATGCATATTTCTAGGTGAAAGAAGTCAAACTGAGAAGGCTACATCCTGTATGATTCCAACTAGATGACATTTTGGAAAAGGCAAAACTATGAAGACAGTAAAAAGATCCGTGGTTTCAGGGTTTGGGTGGGGGAAGAAAGGATGAAAAAGCAGAAAACAGAGGATTTTTAAAACTGTAAAACTACTCTATGTATGATGCTAAAATGGTGGATACATGTCATTTTATATTGACAAGACCCACAGAATGTATTTTCTACACCAAAAATGAACTATATCCTTTGTAATCTATGGACTTTGGATGATAATGATATGTCAACGTAGGCTCATCAATTGTAATAAATGCACCACTCTGGTTGATATTTGGGGAGGCTATGCATGTGAGGGGGCAGAGAAAACATGGGAAATCTCTGCACTTTCCTCTCAACTTTGTTGTGAACCTGAAACTGCTCTCAAAAATAAAGTCCTTTTAAAAAATCAATTGTACTTCAATATACTAGCAATTGATTTGGAAGTAAAATTAAGAAAACAGTCTCATTCACAGTGTCATTTCATTCACAACAGCATCAAAGAGACTAAGGATGCATTTAATTTAAAATGTACAAGTCCAGTACACTACAAACTGCATAGCACTGCCAAGAAAAATTAAAGACCTAAATAGATAGAGGCATACACTTTCATGTGCTGTAAGACTCAATATTATTAAGATGTCAACTCCACCTAAATTAATCTGTAGATTCAACACAACCTCTACCCAGATCCCAGCACGTCTGTTTGTAGAAATTGACAAGATAACACCAAGGATGCATATAGAAATGTGGAAGAACTAAAATAGTCAAAATAATTTTGAGGAAAATAGTTGGTCCTGATTTCAAGACTAAAGCTACAGTAATCAAAACAGTGTGGCTTTGGTATAAGAATAAACATAAGGATCAATGAACAAGGAGAGAGAACCTTGTATGGTCACTTGACTTTCTTATGTAGTAAAATATATATAAAACATAAAATTTACCATTTTAGCCATTTTTAAAAGTATGTTTTAGTGGCATTAAGTACATTTACAATGTTGGGCAACCATTACCACTATTCATTTCCAAAACTTTTTCATCATCCTAAAGAGAAACTCTGTACCCATTAAACAACCTCAACCCCTCAACCCCTGATAATGACTATTTTACTTTCTATGTATATGAAGTTGCCTATTCTAGGTATCTTATATAAATGGAATTATATAATACTTTTTTCATAACTTATTTTCCTTTGTATAATGTTTTCAAAGTTAAACCATATTATATCAAAATTTCATTCATTTTTATGGATGAATAATATTCAATTGTGTGTATATACCACATTCTCCTTATCCACTTATCTTTTAATGGACACTTAGGTTTTTTCTGCAGTTTGGGTATTGTGAATAATGCTGCACCCAACACTGGTGTACAAATATCTGTTTCAGTTGCTGCTTTCAATTTGGGGTATTTACCTAAGGAGAGAAATTGCTGGATTATATGGTAATTCTGTGTTTAACTTTTTGAGGAACCATCAAACTATTTTCCACAATGTCTGCACCTGTTTACAGACCCACCAGCAATGCATAAATCCTCCAATTTCTCCACAGCCTTACCACACTTGTTATTTTACATTTTTTTATAAGGGCCATCTAAATGGGTAAGAAGTGGTACCTCATTGTGGTTTTAATTTGCTTTCCCTAATAAGTAATGATGTTGAGTACATTTTCATGTGTTTATTGGCCATATGCATATTTTCTTTCAAAAAATGTCTATTCAAGTCTTTTGTCCTTTTTTAAATTAAATTCTTTGGCTTTTGTTGTTGAGTTGTAGTTCTTTGTATATTCTAGATACTAATTCCTTATCAGATGTTGACTTGTATGTATTTTCTCCCATTCTGTGCATTGTTTTTTCACTCTCTTGATAGTGTACTTTGATGCTGACATTTTTAATTTTGAAGAAATCAGATTTGTCTTTTTATTTTGTTTTCTGTGCCTTTGGTGTCATACCCAAGAAAACTTTATCAAATCCAAAGTCATGAAGCTTTTATCTTGTGTTTTTCATATGACTTTAGCTCCTAAGTTTAGGTCTTTGATCCACTTGGCATTAATTTTTATATATGGTGGAAGGTAAGTGTTCAACTTCATTCTTTTGCATGTGAATACCTGTTTTCCCAGCATCATTTATTCAAAATACTGTCCTTTCCCCATTAAATGGTCTAAACACCCTTGTTTCAATCAACTGACCATATATGTAAGGTTTTATTTACGGGCACTCTATTTCATTGGTCTATACATTTGTCTTTATGCCAGTACCACATTATTTTGATTACTGTAGATTTCTAGTTATTTTTGAAGTCAGGAATTGTAAGTCCTCCACTTGTCTTCTTTTCCAAGATTGTTTTAGCCTTAAGATTCCATTTGAATTTAAGATGGGTTTTCCTATTGCTGCAAAAAATGCCACTGGGATTCTGATACGAATTCCAGTGACTCTGCAGATTGCTTCAGTGGTACTGACATCATAACAATATTAAGTCTCCCAATCTATAAATATGGAATGTCTTCCATTAATTTATGTCTTATTTAATTTTTTAGGAGTGTTTTACAGTTTTCAGTGTTCAAGTCTTTCATCTATTTAGTTAAATTTATTACTAAGAATTTTATTCATTTTGATGCCAGTGTAAGTAGAATTGCTTTCTTAGTTTCCTTTTCTTTTGTTCATTGCTAGAAACACAACTGATTTTAGGTGTTGATTTGTAACGTGCAACTTTGCTGAATTTGTTTATTCGTTCTAGTAGCTTTCTTGTGAAGTCTTCGGGATTTTCTCTATATAGGATCGTGTCATCTGCAAATAGAGATAGCTTTACTTCTTTCCAATTTGGATGCCTTTTTCTTTTTCTTGTCTAATTTTTCTGGCTAGAACTTCTAGTACAATGTTGAATAACAGTCACAAAAGTGGGCATCCTTGTCTTGTGCCTGATGTGAGGAGAAAAGCTTTTAGTATTTCAACAATGAGTATAATGTTAGCCATGGGGTCAGTTGGTTTCTTGCCTAGACACCTGGGCAGCTTAATAGGGAAAGGATAATCATTTCAAAAATATGTTACAGGAACGTGTGAATATCTATGTGTCAAAAAATTAAAATGAAAAAAAGAACACAGATGCTTACATCACACCATACACAAAATTAATTCAGAATGTTTTACAGACGTAACGTAAAAGCTAAAAATACAAAACTTTCAGATGATAACATAGGAAAAAAATCTTTGCTACATTGGGTCAAGCAAAAATTTCTTAGATAGAATGCAAAAACATATGATCCAAAAAATTAACTTTTGTAAATTACACTTCATCAAAATTTAAAGCTCTTGGATTTTAAAGCATACCATTAAGAAAATTTTTTAAATAATCCACAAAATGGAAGGAAATATTTACAAATTGTATCTCAAGTATATAAAGAATTCTTTAACTCAATAAGAAGATAAGCAACTCAATTAAAACATGGGCAAAATGTGTGAAAAACACTTTGCCAAAGAAAACACAAGAATGGTAAATAAAACTATGAAAAGGTGCTCAAAAGCATTAGTCATTCAAAAAATGCAAATTACAAACTACAATGAGATACTATGCACACATAAAATGACTATAATAATATATGGTCAATGCCAATAAGGCCATAGAGAAACTGGATCTCCCAAAAATTGTTGGTAGAAATGTAATAGTATAGCCATGATGGTTAAAAGTTTTAAAGTTTCTGGAAAAGTTCAAAATACACTCACCATATACTTGCTACACTCTTAGATATACCTAAGAGACATAAAAACATATGTCCATACAAAGACTTGTACCCATGTGTTCATGACAGCATTATTCATAATGGATAAACACTGGAAACAATCTATATATTCAACAACTGATCAATGGATAAACAAAATGTAGTAAATGGTATCTTACTCAGCAATTAAAAGGAATAAACTACTGAGAAAAATAACAATATGGATGAATCTTAAAAAAACAGTGTTGAGAGGATCCAGATGAAAAAATCTAAACATCGTATGATTTCATTTATATAAAATTTCTCAGATAGGCAAAATTATTGTGTCAAGACCTGGATAACTAGTTACTTGAGGCTATAAATGGAGGTGGAAATTGACTAAGAATGGGTAAAAGGGAACTCTTTTGAAGTGATAGAAGTATTCTACAACTGGATTATAGTTATGTTTGCGCAACACTGAATTTACTGAAATTCAACAAACTGTACATTTAAACTCGTTAAATTTATGCTATATAAATTATACTTCAATAAAGCTGTTAATAAAAGAAAAGCTATATAGAATTCAGGGAAAATGGCAGGATAAGGAACAGCAGGAAGCTGTTTCCCCACCTAGACAACAATTGCACTGACAGAATCTGTCTAATATAACTATTTTGGAACTCTGGAGTCTACTGAATGCTTGCAACCGCCAGGGGAAGGCTCAAATGGTAAATTGCAGTTAATTTTGATCAATTTCAGCTCTTAGCACAGTAGCAGCTACCCATCTCTCATCTCCAGCTCCATGGCAGGCAGCTGTGTACACGTTTCTGGAACAGCTTGCACACAGCTTGCAGGAACCAGGGTGGGCAAAAAAGACACTTTTGTCCAAATATTGGGAATATGTGCTCTGATTGTTGATCAACTCTTCTTATCACAGAGTTGCAGACAAAAAATGAGGGTGGCAAGTGTTGAACCATCCTCACTGCTGCAAGTACTCCTACCCCAGAGCTTAAAGTGACTCTAAGAAGAATTTTAAAAGTCAGCACTCTTTGTTATCTTTATTTTTCTCTTTTTCCCCTTTTCTGGAGGAAGACAGTAATGGCTAGGACATTCAGAATCAACAGCATATACAAGGAAAATTAGAAAATGACCATGTATGTCAAGGAAAAGGTTCAGGTGCAGAAGAGATCTGAGAAGACCAAAAGTTTATACCTCAGACTGATCCTTGATACAGAAAGAGCCTAAAACAATGAAAAATAAAAATAAAAATAACAGCCAAAACAATAACAGCAAACAGCAAACCTTGAGAAAGTGGGAGAAGCTGATTTCTAGAGTTAGATTCAAATTTGAAGTTTTCAACAAAGAAAATACAAGGCACACAAAGAAACAGGAAAGTATGGCTCATTAAGAGAAAAAAATAAACAAACAGAAACTGTCCCTAAAAAAGACTTGATGGCAGACCTACTAGACAGAGACTTTAAAACAACTATCTTAAAGATACTCAAAAACTAAAGGAAGATGTTGAGAAAGTTAAAAAAATGATGTATGACCAAAATGGAAATATCATAAAGAAATAGAAAACAAAAAGAATTCAAAAAGAAAGTCTGGAGCTGACAATTACAATAATTAAATTAAAAATTCACTAGAGGGATTCAAAGGCAGATTTGATCAAGAAGAGAGAATCAGTGAACTTGAAGACAGAAAAATAGAAATCATTGATTCCGAGGAATAGAATGAAAATAAATTGAAGAAAAATGAACAGAACCTAAGGGACCTGTGGGACTCCATCTAATGGAAAAACATATGCACTGTAGAAGTCTCAGGAGAAGAAGAAAGAGAAAAAGAGGCAGAGAGAATATTTGAAAAAATAATACCTGAAAGCTTCCCAAATTATATGAAGATATGCATATAAAATCCAAGAAGCTCAATGAGCTCCAATACACTTAAAAAAACTAACATCAAGACACATTATAATCAAATTTTCGAAGGCCAGAGATAAAGAGAGAATTTTGAAAGAAGCAAGACAGAAGTGACTTGCTACATTCAAGGGATACTCATTAAGATACTTAGCAGAGTTTTCATCAGAAACTCTGGAGGCCAGAAAGCAGTGGGTTGATATATTCAAAGTGCTAAATGAAAAATAAGAAAGAAAGAAAAAAAAACAAACCCTGCCAACTGAGAATTCTACACTCAGCAAAACTATTCCTCAAGAGTGAGGGAGAAATTAGACATTTCCAGATAAACAAAGCTGAGGGAGTTTGTTACTACTAGACATGCTCTGCAAGAAACACACAAGGGAGTCCTTCAGGATGACCTGAATATATATATTCATAGCTCATTTGTGTTTAAATCTTAACACTTTACTCACTTTTATGTTCGTTCTTGGTTATTTACCTATCTTTTTGTCATTCACATTTGTTATCTCTATCAGAGAGGCTCTTATAGCTTTCCTTAAAATAATCTTATTGTGGTAAAATATATAAAGCATAAAATTTACCAAATTAACCATTTTAAAATGTGCAGTGTAGTGATATTAAATACTTTTATTAATGTTGTACATCAACAAACTGGATAACCTCAATGAAATGGACAAATTCCTAGAAAGACAAAACTTACCAAGACTAAATCACAAAGAAATAAAGCATCTGAATAGACCTGTGTTAGTAAAGAGATTGGATCAGTAATCAACATCTTGCAACAAAGAAAAGCCCTAGACTTGATGAATTAACTGGTGAATTCTATCAAACAAAATAAGAGCTAGTACCAATTATTCTCAAATTTTTCCAAAAATTTGAAAAGGAGGCAACACTTCCTAACTCATTTTATGAGGCCAGCATTACCCTGACACAAAAGCTAGACAAAGACATTAGAAGAAAAGAAAACTACAGAACAATATCCCTTATGAACTGATGCAAATATCCTCAACAAAGTACTAGCAAACCAAATTCAGCAACACAATGAAAGGATTATACACCATGAGCAAGGGGGCTTATTCCTGGATTGCAAAGATGTTTCAACAGACATAAATTGATCAAAGAAATACACCAGGGCTTCCCTGGTGGTGCAGTGGTTGAGAATCTGCCTGCTGATGCAGGGGACACGGGTTCGTGCCCCGGTCTGGGAAGATCCCACATGCCACAGAGCGGCTAGGCCCATGAGCCATGGCCGCTGAGCCTGCGTGTCCGGAGCCTGTGCTCCGCAACGGGAGAGGCCACAACAGTGAGAGGCCCATGTACCGCAAAAAAAAAAAAAAAAAGAAGAAAAAAGAAAAAGAAAAAGAAATACACCATATTAAGAGGTTGAAGAAAAATGAAACCACATGATCACCCCAAGTGACACAGAGAAACAATATGATAAAATTCAACACCCTTTCAAAATAAAAAAATAAATGAACTGGAAGAAGGAAACTACCTCAAAATAATAAAATCCATGTATGAGAAACCTACAGCAAACATCACACTCAATTATGGAAGACCGAAAGCTTTTCCTCTAGAATCAGGAATAAGGTGAGGATTCCTGCTGTCACCATTTCAACCCAACTTAGTACTGGAAGTTCTAGCCAGATTTTAGGCATGAAAGAGAAATAAAAGGCATCTAAACTGAAAAGGAAAAAGTAAAATTATCTTTGTTCACAGATAATATGATCTTCTATGTAGAAAACCCTAAAGATTACACACACACACACACACACACACACACACACACACACACACACACACACAAAATCATTAGAACAAATAAATGAATTCAGCAATGTAGCATTATACAAAGTCAACACACAAAAAGTAGTTGCATTTCTATATATTAACAATGAACAATCTGGAAAGGAAATTATGAAAACAATTATTTACAATAGCATTGAAAAGGATACTTAGGAATTAAATTAACCAAGGAGGTGAAAGATTTGTACACTGAAAACTATAAAACTTTGCTCAAAGAAATAAAGGTGACATAAGTAACTGGAAACACATCCCCTGTTCATGGATTAGAAGATTTAATATTGTTAAATGTCAATACTACCCAAAGAAATCTACAGATTTAATGGAATCCTTGTCAAAATTTCAATGACTTTTTTTTTGTAGATCCAGGAAACTTACCCTAAAATTCATATGTAATCTTAAAGGACCCCAAGATAGCCAAAACAATCTTGAAAAAGAACAAAGCTGGAAGACATACACCTTCTGATTTCAAAACATACTACAAAGCTATAGTAGCTTTGTGGTCCTAGCATAAAGACAGACATATAAATCAATGGAATAGACTAGAGAGTCCAGAAATAAACACTCACATATATGGTCAAATGATTTTCAACAAGGAAGTCAAGACCATTCAATAGGTGAAGAAGAGTCTTTTCAACAAACAGTGCTTGGAAGACTGGATATTCACATGCAAAAGAGTGAAGTTGACCCTTATCTAACACCATTTACAAAAATTAACTCAAAATAGATCAAAAATCTAAATGTAAGACCTAAAACTATAAAATTCTTAGGAAAAAACTCAGGGCAAAAGCTTCACGACATTGGGTTTGGCAATGATTTCTTACATATGATATCAAAAGCACAAGTAACAAAAGAAAAAATAGACAAATTGGACTTCATCAAAAATTTAAATATTTGTTCACCAAAGACACTATCAACAGATTAAAAAGGTGACCCATAGAATTAAAGAAAATATTTGCAAATCATATACCTGTTAAGGAATAAATATCCAGAATACATATGGAACTCCTAAAACTCAACAACAAAAAAATTCAATTAAAAAATGGGAAAATGACTTGAATAGATATTTCTCCAAAGAAGATATACAAATAACCCATAAGCACATGCAAAGATGATCAATATCACTACTCACTGGGAAAATGCACATCAAAACTACAATGAGATACCATCTTACACACATTAGGAGGGCTACTATAAAGAAACAGAAAAAAAATAATGTTGGCAATGGTAAAGAAAACAGAACCCTTGTGCACTGCTGGTGAGAATGTAAAATGGTAAAGCTGCTATAGAGAATAGTATGGCAGTTCCTCAAAAAAATAGAAATAGAATTACCATAAGATCCAGCAATTCCACTTCTGAGTATATACCCAATAGACTTGAAAGCAGAATCTTGAAGAGATCTTTGTACACCCACATTCACAGCAGCATTATTCACAAAAGCTAAAGCATGGAAGCAACCTATGTGTCTCGACAGATGAATGGTAGCAGCATTATCCACAAAAACTAAAGCATGGAAGCAACCTTTGTGTCTCGATAGATGAACGGATAAGCAAACGGTGGTATATACATGTAATGGGATATGGCTCAGCTTTAAAAAGAAGGAAATTCTGACATATGCTAAAATATGGATAAACCTGGAGGACATGTGCTAAGCGAAATAAGCCCGTAACAAAATGGCGAATACTTTATGATTTTCCTTATACGAGGTACCTTAGACTGTTAAAAATCATAGAGACAGAAAGTAAAATTATGGTTGCCAGGAGCTAGGGGAAAATGTGGGGAAGGGTGATTATTGTTTAATGGGTATAGAGTTTCAGATTCACAAGAAGTTACAGAGATGGATGGTAGTGATGGCTGTACAGCATTATGAAAGTATTTAATATCACTGAACTGCACTGTACATTTAAAAATGGTTAATATGGTAAATTTTATGTTATGTATATTTCACCACAGTAAAAATTTTTTTTTTTTTTGCGTTACGCGGGCCTCTCACTGTTGTGGCCTCTCCCGTTGCGGAGCACAGGCTCTGGACGCAGAGGCTCAGCGGCCATGGCTCCTGGGCCAGCTGCTCCGCGGCATGTGGGATCTTCCCGGACCAGGGCACGAACCCACGTCCCCCGCATCCGCAGGAGGACTCCCAACCACTGCGCCACCAGGGAAGCCCACAATAAAAATATTTTTAAAGGAGAGATATGAGATCCTCTCTGAAAAGTCAAGATAAAAAATGTGAATGATAAAAAGATGGATAAATAACCAAGGATACACATAAAAGTGATTTGATTATCAAAAAGATTTAAGCACAAATGAGCTATGAATATATATATACAGTTTACTTGTTTGCTTAGTTAAGTTCAGAAGCAGAAGTTTAGGGCAAAGTAGAATGTCATTCAGTAGGAAAGCATGCAGAAAGCAGAACTCTGCAATACACGTTCTGTTTCTCTCTCTCCACATCAAAGAGAATGACTATCATTTTAAAAGCATAAAATAATTATTCATAGGAAAGAACTAAATCTCGTAATAAGGAAGCATATTATGAGAGGTCTAACTACTTTAATTCAATTCCCCTGCACTTATATCCTAGAATTCCTGCCTCCACTCCCTGTCCCCCTCCCCAAAAAAAAGAAAAAGAAATAAAACAACCAATCACAGATGGTATTGCTAAACTTTTCTCAGTGGCTAAGGAAGTAGAAAAGATAATAACTATAATCTCATGGTTCCCAAACTGTACATAAGGGCACCGTGAAACATGATACTTTTCAAGGAAAACACATTCCTGACATCAGCAGGACAGAGAGAAAAATATGTGCCGGAGGTAGTTCACAGTTTCAACAATAGATAGCACTACGTTCCTTTCAATAGCATTCTATCTTTGTGAAGCTGGTGGTTCTAGCTGTTGCTGGGATTAAAAAGCAAGGACCATGTGAAAACCAAGGTGGAACAGGACAGAAAGAAGCTCTCTTCACATTCATCCCACAATTGGCACTTTCTTGGCGCCTCTCATTCACTTCCGTCTATTCTCATTGTGTCCATCACTCTTACTGACTGTGTTTTGAGCTCCTTTAAGGGCAGGAATCCTGTCTAATTTTTAAGATGAATTACCTCTGTTGATGCTAAGCTTGTGACTTTGTTTTGCAAACATGGTGAAACCCCAACCTAAAACAACAGCAGCAAAAACACCACCAAAAGTAGCTGGAGGAATGTGTTTAATACTAAGGATCACAAGTTTAAAGAGACAGAAAGTCAAAAGGAACATATCCAGAAAAGAATAATTATAAATATGCAAGGTTTTTTAACTATTAAGAATTGAAAGCAGTGCGACAGACCAAAAATATTTAGCCCAGAGAAGAAAAATCTTAACATAAAAGTAAACATCTACCGCTACTAAGAAATGTAGGCCAGGTTTCCAGTGACCAGACCATCCACTTTTGCCTGAGGTGTAATTCCTAGACTGTGCCTCAGGTTCAAGAACAGGTAGCAAAAAATGGAGAAGCCAATATTTTCATATAGCATTAGTGGCAGAACCAATCCAAAAAATCTCTAAGATTCCATATGTGGTATGTAAAGCTGTCACAATTCTATTATAAACGATGATCTATAAGTGACATCCAAAGAAATATGCTGGAATTTCTGTTGCACACAAATCAATCAATTATATAGCTAATCAGTGAACAACAGATATTAATTAAATGTTCAATGAATCCAGATTGGTGTTTAGACTGTATTTATACACAAAGTCAATTGTGATAGTCCTTTCCCAAGAGTAGCATAAGTACCTACAATTTTACTTTTCCTAAAATCCAGAAAGACCAGTGAAACACAGGATACTGAAGATAAAACACACAGCTACAAAAGCTGAATATGTCTTGTTAATCATTAGCTACATCTTGCTTTCCACTACTTCCAAAACTAGTACAGTTGCTGTGGACCCCAATATTTTATTACTTCTCTCTCTTCCTTAAATATAGATAGCACTGCTCCAAGCATGCTTATTTATGATGATTTGTCCAGACTTGTGGCATTTCCTAACATTGTGACTTATGACAATCTCAGGACACCTCAAGGAGGAGACATATTGTACAATATATTATAGAGGGCTCCTTACCACATGTTCTTAGCAGGCATTTCTTGGGAATTCTGGAAAAGGTAAGGATAGATGATCTTGAAGTAAATACAAAGAAATCATCAATATGCTATGAAATTGTAGGGCTGCAGGTGACCTTGAGAAGTCAATTCAAGGCCCTGGAGAATAGTGTTGAGAAGTCAAAAGACACTCTGATGTAACCTTTGGCTTCCAAGAGTTAAAAATGTGAGAGATGTTGAAATAACTAACGCAACTTAAACTAGAAAGACAGGAATATCAAATACAGGAGTAATATGTGGTGATAAATAATGATAATAACTGCTACAATATCAAGAAACAACTAATAGTCGCATAGTGTCCATATAATTGGGAGGGGTGGAAGGACATAAATCTCACAGTAATCTTCCATTTGCTACAGAAATTATCTGGAAATGTTCTTATGTGGTGAGGTGACCACTCATTTTGGTTTAACCAATGTTGTCCTAAATTTTACACTGGAAAGTCCCACATTCTGGGAAAACCCTTAGTCTGGGGTAAACCAGGACTTTGGTCACCTTGTTAGTGATACCACTGGAACAAACTATTGTAAATTTCCCACTACTAAGATAATCGTATAACCAGGTTCAATGATCCAATCAAGGGAAAGAACCCAAATTTCATTTAGTGTAATTTTTTTTCCATTTCTCACTTAAAGTCTCCACATTGTACCTAAGCCTTTCTGATGAGTTCTCGGTGGAGAGAGAAATTAAGGAGACAGTGCCCTGCATGATGTTGCCTCCTATATCAGTATTGGGCCAGAGTTCACTTACTTTTGCTGCAGCCCAATGGATTGTTGATATCCAAATGGCTTGCACTGGGAACACAAGTATCACACTTTGAGCCAGTGACAAATCGTTTACAGAAACACTGGCCAGTGACTGAGTGACAGGTTTCGTTCAAGGCTCCTGAGAGATGACAACTGCAAGGCTGACATCTGAAAAGACAAACCATCAAAGAGAATAACATTTCAATTAGTAATTCACAGTATAAATTACATCTATCAATAACATTGTGGAATAAAAGTCTGTTTTAGCCGGTATATTGAAAAGGATTTCTGAGCTAAAAACTACAAAATACAACAAAACAGAAAAAACACGTTTATCAAAATGCCACTCACGATAAAATCTCTATGAAGCCATCTCTTTGTACATTAATTAATGCCAAGAAAGTGTTATATTGCTTTTTTACATACCATGATACATCTTATGGTTTATTTTCCATACTAGTTGCTCAATTAAGAACACTGTAAACTTTCCATCCTCAAAAAAGCAGTTCTATTGACAGCTAAAAATTAAGACGAGATACCCATAAAATTATCTCTTCAAGTATCTTTTAAGTTGTGAAATACAAAACTGGGTATGATAATTATTGCTCCCCCTAAAAATCTTGTAATCCTATAGTTTTATAAAGAGTAAAAATTATATAGTTTTCTAAAGACTACATTTTGCTAAGGAAACAGCTTGAGGAAGATATGTTCAAATACTGCTGATACTTTAATATATGTTATATTTTACTTTTTATTTTATGCACTAAACTTATTCACTCAAAATAATTAAAGGATAGAGCATTATTCTGATCTATGAAAAGATACTATTGATATAAATATAATGAAAGAACTTCACTTTGACTTAGATTTCCTGGACCCAAAGTTGATTGTAAAAATCACTGTTTTGGCATTTTGCCATGGTAGAAACTAAAACCTGTTTCCTCAGAGTGAATTATTCAAACACTCACTCCATGTCAATGTCACAGATTAGGATAAGCAATTTTGGCACCATGAAGCCTTAGAGAAGCAAAACAGCACACGTAAGACTACCACCTTTAAACAGAGACTTTCCATAGGCTGCATTTAAAACAGAAGTATGGCTTCCCCTATATTTTCTAATAAAGATGCTGGATGGATAGAGTTACTTCATCTCACTGCAACTTTTATGGTGTGATCTCCTGGGTAATCATTCAAGACCCTTAAGAAAGCCGATAAAAGCTAAGGCTGCTAAATAAGCTGCAAATTTGTTTTATGGACTAATATCACCTTGGGAATAAATAAAGTACAGTTTGTCTTGAAACCCACTATCCTGTAGTTTGCCCTTTTTATGTCATGATAAAAGGACATGTTTCCCTCCAAACAACTATACTGTATCCTTTAGGTATAGACACTGCAGCAGAACTCCATCTCAAATAGATATTTTGTTTAGGTGTTTAAGTATTAGATCTGAAAAAAATTATGCATGGAAATTAAAATGGAATTACAGAAGCAACAAAATATTTAATTTGCTCCTAACTTCATTATAGGCTATTACTTAGAGTATATTGTTCGTCGGCTTTTAATGTAATACTGGTAAGCATAAGCAATAAGAGACAAGCTTCTCTCAATGCATATATATATCACTGCACCACTCATGAATAAGTGTCTCTCGAGTATTTCAGCTTCTATTACCATGCACTCATGAGACAATCACATTTATTTTACAAACAGTACATTTAGAGTAATAGTTTCCAGCGTATAACATAATTCCTTTCCTTGATGGAGATCTCTTTTCTTCACGTTAACTGCTACATGCTTAACTCCAAGTCAGCTCTGTCAATATACATGGGATATTAAGTTCCAAATCCAAATGGAATAAATAAACCAGTTCTTAGGAAAGCATGTAGTGTTTTGAGTAACTAAATGTGACTCTTCCTGATTTCATAGTCTTTTTTATCCCAGCCATTGTTATATGCAACTTCTCTGACTTCTTATAATGGCTTGACTTTAGTAAGAGAGATTTTTACCTGGATGAAGTTCATAGGAGACTTTTCTGAATACTATAGTTTGTTTCTAGCCTAAAGGATGCTGGGGATAATTTTGTAATTAAGGTTTAAGTAAAATGATTCCTGTAAATTTCTCAGCCATTCAAATATAATTTTAAACATTTCCAAGACTCTTTAGCAGATAAGCTACAAGTTTGATGTAATTTTATAAGTTATCCTTCCTCAAGAGCATCTCCTGAATGAAATACATTTCACGTTTATTGAAACAAAATTATACATAATGAAGGAAAAGACATTTTAAGCTTAGAAAGAGAAACACCAAACTAAGATGAATTGTGATATTGATTTTGTGAGGATAAATGGTTTTTGTAATATTAATATAAAGAAACCTTTATTACACTGACTCTCCTGGTACAGCTAGGGCTTCTCCCGCAATCTGTTTAAAATCTTCATTTTTCATCCTTATGGGAAAACCTCACTTGCTAAATGGATTTCATAAAGAGTAATCTGTCAAGATTTATATAGATAAACAATTTGTGATGTTTATTGACCAGTTCATTATGGTTACCATTACAGTTCTGTTTGGGCCCTTACATAACTTAGTGTTTACTGGATAGAATGGGAAAGAAGTTAATTAGCTTCTGTCTCTTAAATCACAAATCTCATATATTTTCCTTTCCAGAGAGCTTCTTCCAGTTGTGCAAACAGTAAGAGAAAGAGTTATCCTACGTATTACTATTGCGGAAACATCACTATGAATGAAGGGAATGAGTTTCAATAGCGCATCTCATTGTCAGAAACTTCATCACGTGAGGAAGAGCTACCACAATAGGAGGCCCACGGATACGGTCCAGGATATAGATAACTTTACTGACGTTTCTCTTTGGACACCTCTCTTCTGTCTGGATCCTCAACTCATAGGTAACATCAAATTGAGTTAAAGATATTGACCGACATAAATAACATTCACTGAGGGCTAATTATGTCCCAGGACTGGACTAGGCACTGAGCACATAAAGATGAAAAAGATAGAATTGTCCCTGTCTTCAAGGAGCCCTCAGACTAGTGAGAAATGAAGAAACGGAAAGAGCATTAATAAAGATGTGTACAGACTCTTTGGGAACACAGAAAAGGACCAACTACCTACTCTGGTGGAAAAGGATGGGGACATGGAAAGGAGTAGTAAGAAGGAATCCTGGAAGAGGATGTTTGGACTGCATATTAAAAGATGAATAGGAATAAGCCAAGCCAACCAGGGAGGGGAGAAAAGAGAGAGATAAGACACAGCAGGAGAGGGTGTGAAATTTTAAGCAATTCAAAAATTTTTGATATAAATTCCGAACAGGAAGGTGGTGACAGATAAAGCTGGACAGGTAAGCAGAGGTAAGATATTGCTAGATTAGGTGCAATGGTGACAGTAGTTAAGGAGCAGGATAGATTTAAGAAATGTTTAGTATGTAAAATCAGTAGGATGGGGTGGACAAATTGAAAAGAGAAGTGAAGAAGGAGATAAGGGCGTGGGGTTACTCCCGGTTTTCTAATTTGCTGATGTGTGGATGATGGGGTCATCATTTAAGATAAAGAACGAAGGAGGAAGAGACCTCCAATGGCTGAGGGACTTTAGTCAAGGATTATTAATAATCATTAAGAACAAAAGAGAAAGAGGCTTCAAGGTAAACTGGAGAAACTGGACAAAGAGTCTTCTTCCATCAGTCCCTAGCACAAAGACTAGCAACCAGTAAATGTTCGATAAATACTGTTGAATAAATGAATGAATAAAGCACTAGAAAAGCTTTAGCCTTAGGACACCACAGATAAATCTAAATGTGACACATAGCTTTAATAACAATTTAACTCTTTTGAGCCCTTTCTGATTGTCATAGCTGTCCCCCTGGCTAACCTCTCCCCAAGGAAGGGACCACTCTCTAAGGGCTGGCCTTCTATTCTGACTCCCTAAGGCCAGAAGAGTTCTTGGTTCAGTCCTTTTGTGCAGGATCCCACGAGTGCCCTCCAGAGGAGTTTGGTTTTCCCCTGGTTAAGATTCTATTCCATCTCTGCAGTGGACGTGTGGTCTCACTGAGGTTCCCAGTCTCCCTTTCTTCACAGCTAACTAGTAGCACCAGATTCTCTTAGAACCGACGTCCAGAATTATAAGAGACGGATTTGGGGCTTGGAGATCCTCTGTGTGTGAGCTGAAAGCCGTATCACATGGCTTATTGGAGAAGAAGTGAGTGGTGCTGTCTCATCAAGGAGGGAGGAGTCTGCAGTGCTCAGCCCACCCCCACCCCGGTGAAGCCTTCCTACAAGTAAAGGGACTCATAAGAACTGGACCTGGGCAGTGACTCCCTTGCATCCAGACAACAGTGTCATCCAAGTCCAGGGTGGGGACATTCCTGTCATCTGAAGAAGAGCTTGCTAAGCAGAATCCTGTATTTGGGCCTCTGCCACTTTCTCCTTTTTTGGCACTCCACCTAATCACAGGGAACGTAGGCCACGTCCAACACGCTAGTCACCAAGACCAGACATTTAAAAGGAAAAGAAATCCCAGAAGACTCACTATATTAACAATAACACACATGTTTATGTCTAGAAGCTCTAGTGTTCCTTTCCTTAACCTCCTCATTATATGAACATGATAACTCTGAGGTCTGAAAGCAGAGTCAAATTCTTAAAGTACTCTCAGGGAGAAGCGAGTACACTAATTCTGTGACCCCAGAAGGCAGAAGTAAGATCGGTCAAGAAAGTCACAGGAATGAAATTTTTGCTTAATGTGAAGAATAAGGTTAGAGTTGTGTGAAATAAAGATGAGCTGTTTCAGAGACAATAAGCTCTTTTTAGTCCCATGTTTTCAGCAGAAGCTGAATGATCAGTTATTCTTAAAGGTGATTTATGTAGAAAAATGTATAGGCTACAGTTTAACCAGAGTTACTTTTAAGCTCCTTTCCAAATCTATAGAGTTATGATTCTACAATGCTTGGTGGGATTAAGTAACTTGCTCAGGGGTCACTGACTCTTCGTTACAGACTCAGCAATCTTTATCTAAAAGGACCAGACTAAATATTTTAGGCTTTGCGGCCAAATGACCTCTGAGGAAACTCAACTCTGCTGTAGTAGAGTGCAAGCAGCCATAGACAGTATGTGAAGATTGAGTATTACTGTGCTCCAATAAAATTTTATTTCCATAAACAGGTGGCAGGCTAGGTCTGGTCCACAGGCCACAGTTTGCTGAACCCTGGTGTAGTAGGTTGAATTACTACCCCTCAACAATGTCAAAGTTCCAAACTGCAGAACCTGTGAATATACTACCTTACTTGGCAAAGGAACTTTGCAGATTTGAGATGAAGAGATTACCCTGTATTATCTGAGTATCTAATGTAATCACAAGAGTCCTTATAGGAGACAGACAAGAAGGTGAGACTCAGAGACAGAAGATGTAAGAACATAAGCAGAGATCAGAGAAGACAGAAAACACTACTGTGCTGGCTTAGAAGGTGAAGAAAGGAGCCATGAGCTAAGGAATGTGGGTGGCATCTAGAACTGGGAAAAGCAAGGAAGTGGGTCTTCTCCTGCTGTCCAAGATAAACATAGGCCTGCTGACACCTTGACTTTAGCCCAATGAAACTAACTTAGGACTTCTGGCTTCCATAACTATAAGATAATAAATTCATGTTGTTTTATGCTGCTAAGTTTGTAGTAAATAATTATCATAGCAGGAATAGGACACGAATAGGTCTGGTCTAGTAGAACAGCCATAACTGGAACCTAAACACCTTGATGCCAAAACTGTTATTCCTATTATATCACATTGAATAAATGCTACTAGTTTATAAAAACTGACGTTTCTTAGAAAGCCATACAGAATCTGTATTAAAGGAGAATATATCATCTAGTGGTCATGGTAGATTGCAAAAATGACCACAATTCTTCACCTCTCTGTTTACGCAGGTCCTTTGCAACTAACTGTACAATTCTTACCATCAAAAAGTAGAGTCTATTTCTCCACCTCTGAAGATGTGCTGGCCTGTGACTTGCTTTGGCTAACAGACTAAGGCAAAAGTAACTTTGTGGCAGTTCCAAGCATAGGTCTCAAGTGTCCGCGCACCGTTCTGCTTTCTCTTTGGGAACTCATCCACTCCCTCATGAGTGGGCCCTGGCTAGGTGGGTAGCTGATGAGAGGCATGTGGCCCTTTAACCCCATCACCCTAGAGAAGAACTAGCTGTCTAACAAAGAGTCAAAAAGGAGAATGAATCTGTGAGGAACATTCCCCAACATTCCACTGTGATACCACCAAAGGACAAGAAAGTTACCTTCTTCCCTTTGAAGTCACTGATCTGGTTCTCAGAAAAAGAGACCAATTCTCCCACGGTGACATGGCCTGAGGAGCAGGGGCGGGAGCTACGAGACGAGGGCAGTGCGAAAGTATGAAGAAAACAGGATCAGGGAATCCAGCCATAAAACTGAATGGATGGAGTGGAGAGAAGATGGCGGAAGAGTAAGACACGGAGATCACCTTCCTCCCCAAAGATACATCAGAAATAAATCTACATGTGGAACAGCTCCTACAGAACACCCATTGAACGCTGGCAGAAGACCTCAGACCTCCCAAAAGGAGAGGGTATTAAGCACGCCGCTTAAAGGAGCTCCAGAGACCGTAGCGAGCCGCTGCTATCAGCGTGGACCCCAGAGACGGGCATGAGACGCTAAGGCCGCTGCTGCCGCCACCAAGAGACCTGTGTGCGAGCACAGGTCACTCTTCACACCTCCCCTCCCGGAAGCCTGTGCAGCCTGCCACTGCCAGGGTCCCAGGATCCAGGGACAACTTCCCCAAGAGAACGCACGGCGTGCCTCAGGCTGGTGCAATGACATGCTGGCCTCTGCTGCCGCAGGCTCGTCCTGCATTCCGTAGCCCTCCCTCCTCCCAGCCTGAGTGAGCCAGAGCCCCCAAATCAGCTGCTCCTTTAACCCCATCCTGTCTGAGCGAAGAGCAGGCGCCCTTGGGCGACCCACACGCAGAGGCGGGGCCAAATACAAAGCTGAACCCCAGGAGCTGTGCGAACAAAGAAGAGAAGGGGAAATCTCTCCCAGCAGCCTCAGGAGCAGTGGATTAAAGCTCCACAATCAACCTGATGTACGCTGCATCTGTGGAATGCCTGAATAGACAACGAATCATCCCAAATTGAGGAGGTGGACTTTGGGAGCAATATAAATTATTTTTTCCCCTTTTTCTCTTTTTGTGAGTGTGTATGTGTATGCTTCTGTGAGAGATTTTGTCTGTATAGCTTTGCTTTCACCATTTGTCGTAGGGTTCGGACCGTCCCTTTTTTTTTTTTTTTCTTCTTAATAATGATTTTTTATTTTTTATTTTTTCTTTCTATTTTTTCTCCCTTTTATTCTGAGCCGTGTGGATCAAAGGCTCTCGATGCTCCAGGCAGGCATCAGGGCTGTGCCTCTAAGGTGGGAGAGCCAAGTTCAGGACTGTGGTCCACAAGAGACCTCCCAGCTCCCCGTAATATCAAACGGCGAAAATCTCACAGAGATCTCCATCTCAACACCAAGACCCAGCTTCACTCAACGACCAGCAAGCTACAGTGCTGGACACCCTATGCCCAACAACTAGCAAGACAGGA
>NC_041217.1:15203379-15243764 GCF_002837175.3 Physeter macrocephalus
GACAATGAGATATCATCTGACACCGGTCAGATTGGCCATCATCAAAAACTCTAGAAATAATAAATGCTGGAGAGGGTGTGGAGAAAAGGGAACCCTCTTGCACTGCTGGTGGGAATGTAAATTGATACAGCCACTATGGAGAACAGTATGGAGGTTCCTTAAAAAATTACAAATAGAACTACTATACGACCCAGCAATCCCACTACTGGGCATATACCCTGAGAAAACCATCATTCAAAAAGAGTCATGTACCAAAATGTTCATTGCAGCTCTATTTACAATAGCCAGGACATGGTAGCAACCTACGTGTCCATCAACAGATGAATGGATAAAGAAGATGTGGCATGTATATACAACGGAATATTACTCAGCCATAAAACGAAATGAAATTGAGTCATTTGTAGTGAGGTGGATGGACCTAGAGTCTGTCATACAGAGTGAAGTAAGTCAGACGGAGAAAAACAAATACCGTATACTAACACATATATATGGAATCTACGAAAAAAAAATGTCATGAAGAGCCTAGGGGTAGGACAGGAATAAAACAGATACCTACTAGAGCATGGACTTGAGGATATGGAGAGGGGCAAGGGTAAGCTGTGACAAAGTTAGAGAGTGGCATGGACATATATACACTACCAAACATAGGGTGGATAGGTAGTGGGAAGCAGCTGCATGGCACAGGGAGATCAGCTAGGTGGTTTGTGACCACCTAGAGGGGTGGGATAGGGAGGGTGGTAGGGAGGGAGACACAAGAGGGAAGAGATATGGGAACATATGTATATGTATAACTGACTCACTTTGTTGTAAAGCAGAAACTACCAGACCATTGTAAAGCAATTATACTCCAATAAAGATGTTTTAAAAAAGAAAAGAAAAAGAGACCAATTGAGATCCCTTGGAAATATTCATGTGAAAAGATGGCCAGACCAAATCTTTAACTTAGTGGTGAAATGGAGAACTTGTGCAGTAAAACGAAAAGCAATCTGGTCACAGAAGAATTTTACTTTATGTTTTAGAAGTCTGAGCCTTTTTGTTCCCTGGCCAGCCTAGATCCCAATTCCCTACTATATGAAGGAAATCACAGTTCATTGTGTGTCAGCTGGTCAGTAGGAGACACATAGTGATACTTCTAGCTCCTTAAGGCTAAAAAGAGACAATATACCACTAATGAATGTAAAGAAAAGAAGTCATTATGGAAAAAATCCTTAGAGGATTGTGAGGTTCGGATGGTATGTAAGAAAATGGTGGTGCCTCAGATGAACTGGAGCTGTCTTGTGGGCTGTGGGAAAGAGGACTCGTAGTTACAGGTCAACTTGCAGACAGTGCCAGGGAGTGCGCTGTGTCAAATACGGGGCTCAACTACCCACTGAGACAAACTGAATGTGGCCCATTTTTGTCTCATTGTTTTTGGTTTAGACAAATATGATATATTTTTTTTTATTTATTTATTTTTTGCTTTATTGATTTTTTCAGTGGGCAGACTTTTTTTTGCTTCATTGTTTTCAATACTGATTAAATCACGTTTGCCTTATGTGTCCAAGGTAAATGGAGTGATTTTTGCACTTGGATCAGCTTTTTAAAAACACATACCCTTTTTTGTGATAGGGAGCTTTTGAAGAATGGACTACTTGGATGAAAACAGGCAAACGATTTTCCAGCTTGTTACTGTTGTGTTTGGGGCATTTTTTGTCACTATTGCTGTAGTTTAGGGTCAGGCCCTATTTTATGTTATTTATATTTTTAAAAAGTATATAAAATAAGCCAAGAGAAAAATATAGCAAACATAGCTGTGCACAATAAAGAGAAGATGGAGTAGGGTAAGGGATATGTGTGAACTTCATGGAGGGGTTAAGTAAAATCCCCTGAATATATAAATGGAAAAAGCAGATGAGAAAGTCAGTTTATTTTCAAAATCAATGAAGAGATACAATGATACTTGTATCTTCTCCTTGCTTAAAAATAAAATACTTATAATCTTTGTAGAATTTGGAAATTAATGACATAAATTTATACTTATAAGTACCTAACAAGGTACATTCAAATGATCTTAGATGATTCAAGGTACAGTCAAATGATTTTTAGATGATTTTCTTTCGTTTTTAAAAATTTTAACATCAGGGCACAAATAGTTATTTCCTAACTGCATGTCTGTATACATTTAGACTAGTCGAGTGGATTTTTTCCTTCAGGAAACAAAAATTCCTTATACTAGATGGAATCCCATATGTTGTAGCCATCTTTGTACACATTTTCAAAATAGTCAGTGTTAGTATATATACACAAGAACAACCAGAAGTCAACAAAGAGATTTCAATATCATTCAGGAAACGAATGGAAAACATAAAAAGAATAAAATCCATTTTTATCTCTTCCCAGTGATGAGCAAAAGTGTAAATTCAAGCAATTCTCATTGTCACATTTTGAAACATCTTTCTCTATGACCTTCTGTGCTAGAGGATTTCTTCTCTATCATCGATGTTAAAGTGAAATGTGATAGTAGAATTCATCAGTGGAATAGAAGGGTCAACTCTAGACAAGGGCATTCCAGATGACTGATTTAACAAGGGACAAATCCTGCTGATTTCTTTGGGCCCTATGTGGTTAAGGGAGGCTTTATTTATTTCTGCATTACACATGGTGGCTCTTGCTTTCAGTAGCTCTTTCCAGCAGCAGTGTATGCTAATATCAAGAGCCAACCCTGCCCAATCTGAGAGCATCCTGAGTCGCACGTGGGTGGTGCAGACTTGAAGAGTTATTTTAAGATTTATATCCCTTTCACTAAGATGATGACGGCATGAGACTTTAATTTTTTTAATTTTTGGCAGAGGTGAGGAAAGTAATGCAAATGAGAATTTTTTCTGTGTTGGTTATATTAAGAATGGGATACATCAGAGGCATGCAAATTTCAAACTCAGAGAGACAACTAGCCATAGGCCTAGAGCCCATGATGGAGATCTGAAGATGTGATAATATATTTGAAAGTCATTTACAGGCATGTAGAGGTTGAAATCATAGACGCTGATATGTAAGTTGAAGGGCCAGATTAAAGAGGACTAAACATCAAAAGAAATAGAAAACAAATCAGAGAAGCAGAATCTTGGGAGTCAAAGGTAAAGATGATTTTAAGAAAAAGGGTGAACAATAAAATAATTAGCACACTGGAAAACCATTAGTCATAAAAAGCAATCATAAATTAATTTTACTTTCATCTTTCACTGATCCTTTAAATATATCATATGGGGCTAATTCCCCTGTCTGCCACCTGGATATAAAGTGAGTCAACTGTATGGCGTTTCTGGTCTTTCTTAGGTAATAGAAAGTCCTACAGCTATTTTAAGTTGCAAAGCATGGGTTCAACAAGAAGAACCAAACTGGAGGCATCAGATTTCCTGGTTTTAGAAGATATTACAAAGCTATTGTAATCAAAACGGTATGGTACTAGCATTAAAAACAGACACATAGACAAATGGAACAGAACAGAGAGCCCAGAAACAAATCCATGCATATCAGTCAACTGATCTTCAAAAAGGGTATCAGGAACACACAATGAGGAAAGGATGGTCTCTTCAATAAATGGTGCTGGCAAAACTAAATATTCACATGCAGAAGAATGAAATTGGACCCTTAAATCATCATATACAAAAATCAACTCAAAATGGATTAAAAACTTAAAGTTAATATCAGAGTCTAAAACTACTAAAAGAAAACATAGGGAAAAAGCTTCTTGACATTGGTCTGGGCAATGATTTTGTGGTTATGACACCAAAGCTCAGGCAAAAAAGCAAAAAGAGATGAACTAAAAAGCTTTTGCACAGCAAAGGAAGTAACCAACAGAGTGAAAAAAGACAACCTACAGAATGGGAGAAAATATTTGGAAACCATCTATCTGATAAGGGGTTAATATCCAAAATATATAGGAAACTCATACAACTCAATAGAAAAAAAAAACCCTAATTTAAAAAAATGAGCAAAGGATATTTATAGACATTTCTCCAAAAAAGACATGCAAATGGCCAACAGGTACATTAAAAGGTGCTCAACATCATTAATCATCAGGGAAATGCAAATCAAACCACAATGAGATATTACCTCACACCTGTTACAATGGCTATTATCAAAAAGCTAGGTGTTGGTGAGGATGTGGAGAAAAGGGAAGCCCTGTACACTACTGGTGGGAATGTAAGTTGGTACAGTCACTATGGAAAACAGTATGAAAGTTCCTTAAAAAGCTAAAAATAGGACTATCATATAATTCCAGCAATCCCACTTCTGGGTATATATCCAAAGGAAATAAAATCAGGATCATGAAGAGATATCTGCACCCCTATGTTTACTACAGCATTATTCACAATAGTCAAGATAGGGAAACAACATAAATGCCCGTAAATGGATAAATGGATAAAGAAAATATGGCGCGTGTGCGTGTGTGTGTACTTTCTTACTTGACTCAACATAATTATGAGTCACCTAATATGTAAAGATATACAATTGTATTTATTTGACACTTGTCATAAGTCTTTTTGCTTTGAACTCACACTTATTCTGGATTTTTTACGCTATAGAGGCTACCAGCTTTTCAAACTTTGGCTCTGTCTCCTAGACTACAGCCCGCACTCATCCCTTTTATTTTACTGAGTTCTGCTTTCCTAATTTTAACCTTGGCACCTTCTAATAATGTATTTGTTGTTGTGGTGGTGGTGGTGGTGGTGGTGGTGATGATGATGATGTATTTTATACCTACTTTCCTGTCTCTTCCTATTCCTCATCAATTTAGGTTAACATTTCAAGCCAGCTTTTAACCCAGGGAGTCTGATTCCCATGTTAGCCAGTCCTACTGCAGGGTGATAGGTGATAGAACACTATCTGTATGCAATTCTTGGTCCTGGATTAGATTGGGGTGGGTAGATAAATGAGGGAGAAGCAGAATGGGGTGAAGATCAGCCTGAGTTTACAAACACTGAAGGGTAGGGGAAGCCATGTAATGAAGGGAATCAGGTTTCACTTAAAGAAAGTTAAGTGAAAAAGCCAAGACAATTAGACATCTTTTGGTCATTAAGTCGGGGTTTTGGTGACAACACCGGCAAGAATAACAAGGGAGCTCAGTAGAGGGGAAATGGGTAAGTGACTGGCACAAAATGTCATAGATAGCCATGAGTATTCCAAGGACTGCTGAGTGGGGAAGATATTTTTCTCTTGGTAATTAAGTGTTGTCAGAAAGACTATGGAAAAGACAGGAAATCTAAAGACAGAGGCTGACAGCAGTGAAACAAACCAACCCCAGAGTTCCAACTGGGGAATTTGTGAGATGGTCTTTCAACAAAAAGTATGTAGAGGGGGTAGTAGGTGCAATAACTGGCCCTGATTTTACTATCAAGATCCTGGTAATACTTTTTATTTAACATCTACTGTACCATGTGTTTTCTATATTCATTGAGAGTAATTTCATATTTGTAGAGAAGAGTAGTAATGCTCTCAGACTAACCAAGATGATATTCCAATGGTAACAGAAGCAGAGCAGCATGGATTTGAAAAATAAGATATGTAATAAGAACATAAAGTTGTTTTAATAAATATTTTAAATATTATACTAAAGTTTTTTAAACAAATTGAATTTTAGTAGAAAGCCAAATGAACTAGTTTGAGTTCTTTTTCAATAATTCACCCCGTCACACTGTCCACACTCTAATCAAGCTGTTAATGAAGAGTGTAACAGCCAAAAGGCAGGCAGCAGGGGGATGATGAGTTGAAAAAATAATCCCAAACCCTTGAGTACTTAGCATTTATATTTATAAACACACACAGACACATATTGAGAAACAGATTTGGTTGGTGTGTGCAGACACAACACTAGTTTCTTGGGGATAGGAACGTCAAAGAATTCATGGATACAGTCCCAATCCTAGACAAATTTATAATCTGACCAGACCAAGAAAACACACATGGAATTGGCATTCCAGCACACCTTCAAAGTACAGCATTGAACACATCTGCATGAAAGCAAATGCCCACAGATACACAGGAAGTAAGAAGCAGAACATTAAAGACAGTGTAACTTTGAAAAGTGGATAATTTACTTTCAGAAGGTACTTTACACACTGGGAAAAAAAATTCTTATCACTGAGTTCAAAGATATGTTTCTCATCTGCCAGTCTTTAAACCTAAATTAGAAAGGCAAAAGGAACATAAATGAATGCAGTAATAAATTCAGGGGCCATGTAGAACAAAGTATATACACACCTATGATACCTATCCTAGCCTGTGTGTGTGTATGTGCTTCTATGGATATTTCTTTACCTGTCTTTCTCCACATCCAAATTTTGAGTTCTTTACAGAAAAAGGATTTTATCTTATTAAATATTCCCAGGCCCTAACACTGGACACATTTATCAATGTACAGCAACCCATACATTGGAACTCTAGGAGATATGCAAAGATTACTATTATGTTTAATAAATGCAGACATCAAAGAATAAAAGAATATATCCACAGACTAAGGAGGACAGAAAATATTCCTTTTTACAGAAGATACTGCCAAAAAAACACTGTTAGTAAAAAAAAAAAAAAAAAGTAATTACAAATATAATTTAGTAAAAGTATTTAATTATTAATTCTTATAAACACTTACCTTCCAGCTAGAGGATCAAATCCAAAGTAAAGGTCTTTACAATGGTCACAATTTTGCCCGGCAATGGAATCATCTTGGCAAACACACTGACCAGTCAAGCTATTACAGATGTGATTAACTGCACCGGTCTTGTGGCATGAACACGGCAGGCAGCCAGTGGCATTGCCTGGAGAAATATAAAAACCTGGAAATGAAGCAATGAAAAGTTTTTACTATACTTTCTACCCAGTCTTTTCTTTAAAAAATAACATTTTGATTACACTGAAAAACAGAATGCTCTAACACGGCACTATCTAAGTCCCCGTACAAACGTGGTTGTAGCTGTTCTTTATCAGTATGTCAATTATGGCCAAAGAAGAGCTGAGTAAATAATTGACGCTGTAACTGGGTGTCTTCCTGGCACCTACGATTCAGTGTATGTAAAACCTACTTCATGAACTTTCCACGAAAGACTGGTCCCTCCTCTAATCATCTCTGTTTCAGCAAATAGCACCACCATCTATTGCTTCAGTTGCTTCAGCTAGAACTCTGAGACATCTTTGGTAGGATAGCCTGATAAAATGCAGGAAGCCCAGTTAAATTTGAATTTCTGATAACCAATGATCATTTTAGTAAAAGCAGGTCCCTTGTGATTTTGCCTGTATTAAAAAATTATCATTTGAAATCCAAGTTTAATTGAGCATCCTATATTTTGCTAAAACTGGCAACTCTTGAGTCCTTCACTTCCCTGTGCCCCTACATACAGCAAGTTACCAAGTCCTATGAATACTGTCTCCTAAGAATTTTAAATCTTCTACTCTCCATCCCCACTGCCACCTCCCTGGTTAAAGTCACTACCAAGTTTTCTATAGTTAACACTATGTACCAGAGGCTATGATAAAAACTTTATATTCACTGGCTCATTTAGTTCTCAGTGTTAGCAATGCTAATAATTCAGACATTATTATGTCCATTACATAAATTAGACAACTGGAGGTTAGGAAGGTTAACAAACTTTCCTAAAATGACAGAGCTGACCAATAGCAGATTCAAACCCAGGCATCTCAACCACAGAGGCTGTCTCATCCCCTAGCGTCCCTCTTGTCCTCCTCCAATCTAGTCTTCATAGTGTAGCTGGAACCATCTTTTTCAGAGTGTAGACTGAATTCCTCTGTTTAAAATTACTTGATAACTTCCTATTCCCTTTAGGAAAAAAATAAATCCTAGCACAGCTTCCAACCCTCCAGTAAGGTCCTGCCTATCTCCCTAGCTTCATTTTACAGCTCATCTCATCTGCCCCAGTCATACTTCATTCTGTTCTTGATGCCTAAACGCTTTTCATGGGCAGTTGTGTCTGCTCAAATGATTTGGATCCACCTCACTCTATGCAAATCAGGTCTTGTGACTTCCTCCAGTAACCTACTCTGGGCTAGTTTAGGTATGCCTGTTAGTTTCACAGCATTCTATTTCCTATAGAGTGCTGAGGAAAATTACAATTAATCTCACTTCCACCAGACTGGAACCACCCTGAAGGCAGGAACCTCATCTGATTAATTCATCATTGTCTACCCAGCATCCAATACAGTGCTTGTCACAAAGGAGGCACTCGAACACTGGAATTCACAAAACTGCACCAAATTATTAGGTAGGCATTGATCCCCACAAGTACTATATTTAAAAACAAAACCAAAAAAACTCAGAATTTAGATTAATTATAAAATCTGTATTTTTTCTTATAGAAGAAGAAGGGAAATAAAATATGATTCAAAAATATCTTCCAGTTACTTAAAATTTCTTGGACCCAGAAGGTGGAAATCAACAGTTATAAAATTAGAAATGCATTGGACATTTGGATGATGAAGCAGGCATATGAGGGAGAAATGGTTCTGGGTGGTGTGTGATATGTGTGTTTGTGCATATACATGTATAAACACATATATACGCACATACACATATACACACACATGCGTGTGCATAATGTTACAAGGAATTTTATTGAAACAATGAATAAAGCTCTGGCAAGTGAAAATAAGTTGTACAACTGTCAGGATCACTAACTTACATTTATAAAATATCAGTGATATTGAAAGAGAGAAAAAGCGTGAGCACAAAGGAAATCGCTCTGTGTTATCTATTCTTTAGGGGAAAAACCAAAAGTAATTGGAACACTGTAAAATTCATTTGAGGCTCTAGTTGAAAACAAGCCATTCTTTTACAGCTATCAACAATTAATTTGTTATTCTTCTCCTAGGCCCTGCATATTCTCTCTTAAAAAGTTTCAGGAGCAGTAAAATAGAAAAGAAAGAAGCTCAAAATCTGTGCCATTCAATTGGAGAGAACTAAGACTATCATTTTTGATAGTAATTTGCAACTAGATTCTGCCCTTTGCTTCTCTGCATTCACCAACAGCAATTTGCTTTATATGTGTTGCCAGAAATAGAGTATGGTCCTGACAGTTATTACATATTTTCCTCCCTGACTCACCATGTGATCAAAATCACAAATGTAGAAGGCTTCTATTTTAGACTCAAGACCATTGTGTCCGGGATTGTATGTATTTTCCCTCGGGTGAAGGTACCTAGGTCCTTAAGGTTCATGATGATGGCATCATTCTTGTACTAACAGCTCTCCAATTTGGATAAATTCCCCATTAGCACAGATACTTAGAAGTAGAATTAATTTGGACTTTTTGCAATAGGTTCAAGCCACAGAGAATTCTAGAACAGCTAGGAAGGATTTTTACAAAAAATGATTTGTTAGGTGAATCTGTAAAGACCAGGAGTGTAGATTTTGGTGCAGAAGATTGGGTTGCCCAAGTTTTGGAGACAAAAGAAGGGCACAGAAAAATCAGAGGTATCAGCTGAGAAGAACAAGAAAGGTATTAAAGCACCCAGGGAGGCTGCAGCCTGGAGGTTAAGGCTTCAAGGAAAAGACTACATTGGAATTTCTCTTAGGGTTAATTCCCCTCCTCCTCTCATTAGCATGATTATAAAGGTTAATCCCACAAGTATTTCAGTTGTCCTATTTTTAAGCAGTTCTGATTAGGATGACTCAGGTACTTTCCTGCTCAACAATTACTTCCTGCCTTACCTGAATATGCCTAATTCTAGACCATTACCTCTCCTTTTATGACTCCTAACTACAGAAAACATTTTCCCTTCCCTCCCACTTAAACTTCAGCTCCTGAGTGTAGCTTAAAGATAACTGACCTTAATTTCTTTCTTTCTTTCTTTTTTTTTTTTTTTTAAACTCAATAGATTTCTGATCTCCCTCCATTAGCTCCACCTCCATCTTCCCCAAGTACATGTCTGCATCATTTTAACTGGTCTTTTGGAGATTTCTTTCCATGTGTGATTTTGTACCACAGTTTAAAGCACGGTCATTAGGACAAAGGTATTACCTTCCATTATGCAGGGTTGAGAGCTCACACATAGAGAGCCCACATCAGCCCACTAAAGTTTCTTCTTTTCCCCAGTTTTCTTTCTAACTCCAGTCCCAGACCAGACAAGTCTCATGTGGGAAACAATGTGTTATACAGCTAACGCAAAAAGTCACCCATATCATAAAAGAGTATTGCTTTATCCAGGAGAAGGCTTAACAGCATCCTTAGAGTTCAAAGTTATTAGCCAGGCAGCTGGTATCCTCCTCCTGTAGTGGCTATTTGCACAGCAGAGTACCTGTCCTGGGCATAAAAGAAGAGCCCATTTCCTAGCAATGTCCCTCCTGAGGACCGTGACCAACTAGGCTTTGCTAAGGTCTGGAAATGGGAGAGAGAAAACAAGTTTAACCTCTAGGCCTTATTCAGAAAAGGAGGGCAGAGCTGAGGCTAAGCACTAATTATGAGCCATTTAGAAGAAACAATTCTCATCTTAAACCAGAGAATGGACACCACGTTAAGAGAAAAGTCTAGGGAGGAATCTGTGGCTCACCTACCCCAGGCAACAGAAGACTATTTGAGAAATGGTTTCGAAAGTCAATCTTTTCAAAAGGAAGTGTAGGAGATGATGCTAATTTTCAAATTAAAATAACAATAATTTTCCTCCATTTGCTGGTTTTGTATAAAAATCATGCTAAAATTATTATTCATAGATTTGACCAAATGTTAACAAGTGCATAAATAAATATGATTATTCATCTCAAGCTATCATTTCCCTTTAAACATTTGAAAAACTCATTTTCGATTAGTTTAGATGTATTTTAAATGCCCTGCTCCTATTGCTTCTTCCTGGACTGCTTCCCCTATTTGAATACCTTGCCGAATCCTATTTGTTTTTAAAACCCAGCTCAGGAAACACTACTAAGTTCTTTATGTCTCCCAGCCTTCAAGAATTAATCAGGCCCTTCATTTTACTACTTCTCTATCTTGTGCATTTCTAATGTTGCACTTATCACAAATGTGTTATATTTACATATGAGTCAGTTTCCCCTACTAAACTGTAATGCCTTAATATATTTCTGGTTGTATATCTTACAGCAGCACAGGCTCTGGTGTATAGTAATTTATTCAATAGATGTTAATTGAAAAAAATGGATATATGAAGGAAATGGATAGATGGCCGAAAGGATGGATGAGTAGATGGATGGGAGGGTATCTGTTACTCTTTACAATTATCAGATGATATCTCTAATACTGAAAAGAAAATGGTAAACATAAATCTGTGAGTCATGAGAGTGGTTAGAAGAGGTAGGGTATCAGGGAGGATTAGTAGGAAATGTATATGGATAAGCACGATAAATTCAAAATGTAATCCTTGCCAGATCAACGGATGGAACAGGGCTTCAGAAAGAAAATATCACTCCAAAAATATGTCTCCAGTTCGTAGAATGAAGGATAGAATAAGATGCTTATATAAGGGAAATTATTCTATTGGACTTTCTGTTTTATAAAAAAATCTGGTTTGCCTATTTGAGTATCCATGAGAAGGCTTCATAAGTATATTCTCTAAGAATCAAATCCAATACCAACAAGGAATATAAAGAAGCACCGCTCTGATTATGTCTTAGAGATTACAGTGCACAGATACACATGTATATTCATAATCTACAGCAAAACTTTTTCTCTGCTCTCACTTTTCTCAGTCTCAATATTTTTCAGATGCATGCTCTAAAGTCTCTGTCCTATGCCATGGCAAACATCTCAAACACTTCTCTAACTTTGTCCATGGAGTAAGCCCATTTCTAGACCCCTCAGTCGGCCCTTCATCACTTGAACACTGTAGCTGCTCACAGCTCTGTTCATTTTTATTTTGTAACTATTACTCAGATTCAGCACAACAAATGAAATACCCCAGGACCTGAAGCAGTAGCGAGAAACATGGGTTGAGATGAGTTTGAGCGTTGGGGGGAGGTTACAGACACTTGTAAGAGTCTATTTCAACCCACCCTCAAATATCTGTTAAGTGAATGTTTATAACAAATAAAGAGTTATTCAGAATAAAAGTTTCACTCTTTCAGAGTGCAGATTCTGGGGTCAGATGGACTTGGACTTGTAAATGGCTCTTCTACTTAATGAGATTCCATTTCCCCTAAGGAAATAATACTGGCCCTTCCATCATAGAAATAGTGTGCATATTAAATGGAATTTTTTAAGATAAAACACTATTCCAGGGTCTGGCATACAGTATACACTTGGTAAATATTATCTATTATCATCATTGTAATTTTTACTAGGCAGTTTTCAATAAAAGTGGGATTTTCCTAAAATTTAACTAATGACCTGTCAATATCCTTTTTTTGTTTTTCCCCAGATGTGCGCAGGATTGTGATCCGTATTTCTTATGACAAGATTCTTTCCTGGTGGTTTATTAAGGAAAAGTCTCTTACTCTGTGGTCTTTCTGTGAAAAACATGCTAATCTGGAAAAGCCGTTTCACCGAACACTGGGGCATGTGTCATAATCGGACCTCAACTTTGATGCACTGATTTTTAATGGAGTATCAGCCATCTAATTCCAATTCCATTGGCAGGGTCTTGCATGCAATTCTGTTTGATGAGCTCATTTCTTGACAAATACGATACGCTTCTTAATGAAACAAGATACTTTATTTTCTAATGGTCTGTATGAGTTATAAAAGCAAACCCAAAGTAAATACCAGAGGGAAGCATGAGGAATTGTCCTATTAGCACGAAACATGTCACGCGAAGCTGTTTTCATTATAAATTGGCCTTTATTTTATTCCAAAGCTGCAGGATCCTCAATAAACCCTCTCTGCCTCTAGTTCTCAAGGACAAGGGTGGGGTCACTGGCTGGGGATGACTTGCCACCGTTCCCTGCCTTTCTCGGCCCGACCTCTGATTAAGTGCCTGCTGCCAAATGTTATGAGGTCATCCAGTCCTGAAAAAACGAACCGGGAAAACATATTCAGTGCTCTATTTAGGGGTGTAGGTATGTGTACATTCATATATGTACACACACTGCAAATAACTTTAAATTAAAGCATTTTAAAAATACTTAATGGAGGTTAAGCAGCATTCTTAACCTCTCTTCGAGTTATTGAATGGCATATTAAAACCAATGTGGCTCTAATGTACCTTCTAATGTGCACTGCTGCTTTAACAAACTGCCTATAAATTTTCGTTGAATTAAGCCTATTCCTTGTACATTGCTAGTAAGGTTAGGTTAATAATACATGAGGTTTCATTATACGCACCTTCCTTAATAACGCTTTTTACGAAAGTAGGACAAGAGTCCATGTGTCCTAGTCTGGGCTGGTCAGTGATATTTACAATCACAGATGAAAAAGGCAGGCTGGAGTCCTGGGGTTCCCTCGTTCACCACCACTATCCATACTGCTCCCTCCACGTCTCGATGCTCGCACACATCGGCGTGCTGTTCCCCCCTGTAGAATATAACCTAGTTCTCTCAGATGTGTTTAAAGAAGTAGAAAGAAAGCTTCCGATTGCAGCAGTGCATTTTAATGTGCCCACTGCAAGGCTGGCTACCGTGAAGCATCTGTTTATAATAGATACTTCAGGATCAGGGTTTCTTTTTTTCAATCTAAGTTTCAAGGGCAGAGACGATAAAACCCAGAAAACAAAATTCAAAGTAGTTTCTGAAGCTAGAACAATGCAGAACAAAAAAAAAAGAGGTCCACAAACACACTTTGACTTTTCCATAGGCTATGCATATGTGTACAGAATACCTTGTGCTGTCCAAAAAATGCATTAGGTCCTTAGGCCACTAGTGTCTTTCCTCCCTTGCAAGGTAGAATGCCATATCCTCCCTATGTGTAGCTAAAGAAACACTCACAGGCTTGCACTATGCCCATGCCTAAAAAGAGGAAAAGGGCATTGAGGTATTCTTCAACGTAGTCATTCACTAGTTCAGGAAATATATATGGACCCCCCACTATGGTGATGTGCTCCATGCCCTGGTATAGAGCACTGAGCAACTTGAGAAAAGCAATGAGACTTATAGGCTGGAGAGGAACAACCTATGTCTGGAAATGAGGTCATGGAGGTCATGGGCGTTACAGATCATGGGGGCCATTACAGTCCATCAGCTTTGCTGTTTCCTTACAATGATGGAGAGCCAGTGCAGGGTACGGTGATACGATCTGACCAAAATCTAAACACATCACTTTGCCTGCATGTTGGAGAAGGATAAAGAGGAGAAACAGGGAGTTCAGGCAGCTATTGGGATAGTCCAGGAGAAACATGACCACGGCTTGGACCAAGATGGATAAGTGAGGGTGGTGAGAAGTGGTCAAATCCTGGATATATGTGAAACCAACAGGATTGATTTTGATAGAAGGGACAAGAATTATGGGAAAACTCAAGCATGACTGCAAGGGTTTGATCTGGAAAGATTAAACGCAGAAAATACTAGGTTAACGTTTTCAGTTAAGCTTGGTTGATTGAACAGTTTTTCCCTTCTAAAGTCCAAAAAATTAAATAAAAGAAAAAAAAAAGAACAGAAGAGGAAATTGCTGCTAAGGACAGATGTCTACAAGTAAAAGCCAAGCACTTGCAGGTGGACAGGCCAACAATAAGCTAATTGACGCAGGTTTTCATAACTCTGGGAAAAAAGTGAAACTGAAGGCTTCAGAGATTTCTGAAGGCAGGTGTGACTTTCCCCAAACAGAAGGTTTTCCCTCTCACATTTTGGGAAAAGAAAATGAGTTTTCTCTTTAGAAGTTATGCCAGAGGGGGTTTGCACTCAACAGGTACAGGGATGAAGTGCTACAGTGAACAGGGGGATTATATGAAAGGGTACCTGTGATGGTTAATCTTATGGGTCAACTTGGCTAGATTTGGTGCCCAATTGTTCAGTCAAACACTGGTCTAGATGTTGCTATGAAGGTGTTTTATAGATTTTCCCAAAACATAAGAACATTAATCTATAGACAAAATGCCCCACTGAATTACCAGAAAAAGTATTTATCAAAAAAGCATCTCATCATGAAATGTTCTGAAATGAGGGACATAGAGATGGTAAAGCTTCTGGAATGTAAAAAAAAAAAAAAAGAAAGAAACAAGAATCTAGCTGGTACTGCTAGAAGATAATGGTGAAATAAATTTATTGAGTGTAAAGGATTCTGTATAATGGTACAATTTCAAACAGCTATGAGTATGGAATAAAGATAATTTCAGGTGTTCAAAATTCTAAAAAAAAATCACTTTCCTCCCTGTACTCCTTTTCAGAAGCTGCTGGAGCATTTGCTCTACCAAATACACAAATAAATCAAGACAAAAGAACACACAGGATTCAGGAAACAGGGGATCGACCACAGGAGATGTGAAGGAAATCTTCAGTACAGTTGCAAAAGTAAGATTTAGGATACAGCATGCGACAGAACTATAGATCAACAGGCTTAAATCAGAACAGGAGGATCAGGAGTTCAGATCCTCCCATGGACTAATATATTCAGTGGGAAAAAAAAAAAAAAAAATATATATATATATATGTATGTATATACACACAAACATCTCCTATTGGTTCTTTTTCTCTGGAGAACCCTACGTAATACAGATGTCCCTGTTAAAACTCCTGATTATTTCTCATTTCAATTAAACAAACCACTTACTGACTGCATGCAATATACAAGGAATTATATCAATATTGTGACTATGTAAGTTGCATAATATAATCCTTACTGTCAAGATATCAAAACTCAAAGGAAATAAGACAACTGAACTAGTAAATAAAATACAAGGTAACTTTAAATATGATAATTATTTTCATTAATAGTGATGATCCCCATTCTATATCCTCCTTAAAAGAGAGGACAGTTTGCCATACACCTCTGGAGAGGAGTTTTGTGTCATCTCTACATAGGCAAATAGCTACTAAGAAATTATTCTCCTGAAAAAACAACACTATACCAGATAAATCCCCAAGAGAAACGGGTCAGGAGACCATGAGAATTGAGTATGATTTTTCCAGTAATTTTTACATTTTTATTTCTATCAAAATTTACATGCAGATAGTTTTTAAAATCAAATAGAACTTAAAGACTCAGAATGCAAAATGGCAGCCTGATGCTTCATTCTTCTCCCAGGAATTTCCCCGCCTAGAGCAATCACCTTCAACTCCTATAGATGTTTCTTCTGGCTTTCATTTCTCTATTTCTGAATAACATACATGTATTGTTACATCTCAACTTTTAAAATTTAGACTACTGTCTTTCTACTATAGAAAATGAATATTTAGCTATTTATACCTCCTCCTCAATAATCCCTTTAGTCGGTTAAATCACTTTTCAGAGATTATCTTATTATGACTACATAAATCTATTTCACAGTTATACCCTATAATGTGCTTGATTACATTTCCTCTCTTGAAAAATTTGCCTCTGCTTAGTTTTCTAGGAATCTCTTAGATATTTCTAGGAATCAAAACTCTCCAATAGAACTCTATCCAAGCGATATATCAGTTTCTTTTTTCTACCCCTGATCCTCCTGTTCTGATTTGAGCCCACTGGTCTCTAGTTCTGTGGCATAGCTATATTCTAGGTCAGAATGAAACACTCAATAAATTTTAACCATGGATAACGACTCAAAAGCATATAACATTTGCTCTATTAACTTTTGCTGGTTTATTTACAAAGAAGGTTATATATATCACGGTTATTTGTGCAGGAAACTACTTTCTTTCCAAAATTAGAGATATTACTAAATAGTGAAAAGAAGTCACCTTAGGATATAAAAAATAAAAATTGATTGCAAATTTGGAAGGATAAATCTGAAGCTGAAAGAACGCAGTACGCTGCAGCTGTCAACTCTCAATAATCTTCCTGTTTTCTGGGACACTTACCACCTCGGTCCTACCTGAAGGAGTGGTCCCTAGAAGCCATGCTTATTTTATGTGATCCTGACACCACTGGCCACAGGGAATTGGCTCAGACATGGCCACCCCGACAAAACTGAGTCAATTAGAATCTCACTCTTGGAATTGTAACCGAGAAGCAGCTAATGCCTCTCTGTATAGCTGCAACTAGAACTGTACGCAAACTCAGGAGACAGGGGTGGCTATATAACCACGCAGAGAGGAAGAGAGAAGCAGGGTGCCCTTCTGCAGAAAGAGACGGAGGGTGGGAATGAATGAATGAATATATATCAATGAGAGTTTTCTAGTTCCTGAGTCGTGACTGTGTTGCTCCATATAAGGTTTTATGGGACATTCGCTGATAATACAGCCTCCATTTATGTTGAAGCTAGTTCAAATTTTTCTCTGATATTTTATCTCAAAGAGAATTAACTATTCATCATTTCTTTTCTGTCTCTTTGGACTGACTTGTCACACTGACCAATGCCAAGGGAGAGGTTCGGTTCAATTCTACTAGGCTGAATTCCTTGTTATGCAAAACAAGACTTTAGTCCTACCCTTCCCTGGCAGGCAAATCACCCTTCTGAATTTGCATCACCCTCATTTTCACAGGTTCAGATAACTCAGAGCTGATTTTGCTAGACAGGACAACAATCAGTACAGCTGTTAAACAACCGATATATATATATTTATCATAACATCATGATGAATGTATTATAAAGGAAGTATATTGCTTTAGTTAAATCATATAAAGTCAAAGAGAAAGTTAGGGATAGGGTCCATCTTTCTTCCAACTGGGAAACCTGGAAAGATGGGTACAGTAGGACTAAACAGTAGCCTATTTTATTAATTTAATGGCATTTAAAAATTATTTTAGATGTTTCTATTTGATGCCAGAACATATAGCTCATTTAGTAAAAACACTTGGTCAGCTTTTATTCAGAAAATCAGTTCATCGTCTGAATATTCGGCATATTGTGTGGATGATCAACTCAAGTTTCTCTTTCTCTAGAATATAAAATGTATTCTTGCTTTTCTTATTTTTTTTCAGTTGTTAAAAGGGGATTTACTTCAAGTTGAGAAATTAAATAAAAGTAAGTCTCAGTTATGAAATGTCTGATGGGCCGGCATTCATCTAAAGGGTCACTCCCAAATACAGCAGCACAAATATGCCACATAATCATAAATAAACTAAATAGTTATATCTCTATTAGATAATGATATAAATGCAACAAAGGTGTTGGAGGTTAATTTTTTAGAAGACCTGACCGAGAAGCAAAGAGGAATCACCTGATGTGGGACAGAAGGAAAACCTTTGCGTACTGAAAATGTAACGTTTCTCTCTTACCTGGTTGACAACGATTACACCTTCTTCCTTGACGATGCGGCAGACATAGGCACTGGCCACTGACTGGGTCACAAATGGTCCCAGGGAACGTCCCCAAGGGGTCACACTCACACATCTGGCAGCCTTGAAAACTGCCAACGGTCAGATGGTACCTGTGAGACTCACACTGATTACAGCGAAGACCTGTTACTCCTAATTTGCAGAGACACTGTCCTGTTGATCTGTCACACAGCAGAGAGCCATTTACTGTCCCAGTCCTATCACAGTTACAAGGCAGACAGAGGAAAGAACTGTTTTGCTGTAGGTAGAAGTACCCCTCCAGACATTCACTGCACCGTCTCCCTCCAACATTGGGATTACAGATGCACTGTCCTGTCCGAGCATCACAGACGGTCCCAGACCGGGACCCAGCTACGTTGCAGTCACAGGGCTTACAACCGGTGGTGTCCAGTCCATAAAAGTGGTCTCTGCAGGTATCACACTGAAGTCCTTTGACTTCTTGTTTGCACTCACACTGCCCAGAAAGAGGATTGCAGAGTTCGTTCACTGAGCCGTGGAGGTCACACTGGCAGGGCTCACAGCCATCGTCATTAACACTTTGGAGAAATTTAAATCCCAAATCGCAATGATCACATCTAAGCCCTAAAGAGAAAAATGTGTTTAAAAAGGTAAAGATGTGAAAACAACTGCATTCAAGCTTTCAAGACAGCTGTAGCGCAAACAATGCTACTGTCCACATTTAATACAGGCACAACAAAATGCTGAGTGTTTCTGTCACAAGTAATGCCACAGAGGGCTGATCATATACTCAGAATACGATGGCAATACTTAACTTGCACTCATATACCACTTTATTTTTGCAATGTGCTCTATAAAATTTTATTCATTACTTAATGCAAGGAGAAATGCTCAATGCAAATATTGCTTCTGCTGCACACACTGGAACTCTTTTCCTCTTTAACAAATATCAGAACTATTATTTTGAAATTATTTAACTATATTAAAACCATTATTCTTAGTTATTTCATAGTAACGAAGTATGTTCATTTAAAAGTTGAGAGTGAAATACATTTTCAAAGCCATACAGAAGAATTGCGTATTACATGAGTTATTTTCCTAGAAATCAGCATCCTCCCAAAATGTTTAATAAATGTTAAAAATGTTATAACTATTTTTGTGATAACAGTACACATACTTACTTCTGAATCTCACACAATTAAATAATTAATATAAATAAAAGTTATCCAGAGCAATTGTATCTCAATGCTTTTATACACTCCTATATTTTATCATTTTCAATTAATATAAATTATGTTCTCCTTGGCTCATAAAGCAATCACATTGCTTCTCATATTGTGTGATTCAGAACATACCTCTTTAAACACTAAGTAAATTCTGCTGTTTACCTTACTTCTACTTAAAGGAGTACAAACATATATACGTTTTACATGCAAAGAAAAATGTTTTGTCACCTACACTTAAATCTGACAACTTTGTTTTGTTTCAAAAAAGAGTGTTACAAGGGAAAGGAATTTTAAAAAATTGATTAATAAATGTTGAGAGGCAAAATACTTTCTTTAGCTAGTCTTCACATATCCATGAATTTAAACAAGTGACTATGTGAGGCTGAATCCATTGAAACATTTATTTCAAGCTATAATAGCTTTAAAAAAAATTAGTTGTGAAATAACAGTCAAAAACACACTCAGGAAACCATATGCAGAAAAGCATTTCCTAAACTGGAAGGAAACGCATAATATATATATATATAGATGGATAAAAATTCAAGAACTCCAATGGAAGGCAAGTTCTTTAACAGTGATGAATGACTCACCTAAGGCATATCATTTAATTTCAATAAGGAAAATAAAAAAGGACCACTATTGCTGCAAATTTTAAAAATAACTGTATTGTTAACAAGAATTATGACTCATTTTGAACTATTAAAATTGGTCTACATGGATTCACATCATATCAGTTTTAAAAATATGCGCAGTGCTTATTTGAATATGCCATACATATTCCTGACAGGTAATCTATTCCTAACGATACTCAGGAAGGCCTACAGGGCATCACATTCGGTGTTAAAAAGTACAGGCGAGTTAGCACACTTGGCGTTTAATTCACATTCTTCTCCCTTTTTATTCTAGATGAATGACCTACTTTAATAAAATTATTGGTGCTAATGTATTTTACTGGTGATAGAATCATTAGTAAGCTTTAACAGTTTTGTTAAATCTAACAGTTTGCTTTCTGAAGCACATACAACATACACTTGTATTTTCTGTTGTTTTTTTTAATCATATGAACAAGGTAAAATTGAATAAGGTTACTTGCTAGTCCCATTAGGAAAAGAAATATATATACATATCAAGTTTACATTTCTATTAAAAAATACTGTATGTGCAGAAATAACTCTAGAAGATAGTAATATCAAACTGATGATTTCATCTTCAAAAAGTATGTATTTATTTTCCTGCAGAAAACTACCTGGCTCAACCAATAACACAGGTAAATGGCAGGGAGGCCATAACAAATTCTAAGCAAATAGTAAAGTTTGATTCTTTGATCCTTCCTTAAGCTCTGGAATCTAACTACCACAGGAAAGATTTTATTGATACAGAGCTGTAACCATTTGATTGTCCCTAAAGCCCTTTCTTTAAATTTTGTTTTCACAGCTTGAATTTAAAGTATATTTTACATCAAACAACAAAGGATGCTGTATGGCTTGAACTTGGAGGACTTCATTCAATATCACAGACAAACTTATACAGAAGTGTGCTTCTATTTATAAGTTAGTTATTCTTTTCTTTTTATCCCTGAAAAGTTAGCTTTTGTATGCTTAAAATGCATAAGGGCAAGTTTTGGTAAAGATTTTGATTTAATCTTCTTTAAACCAGAGAAATCTTGTGTAATACCATGAATATGTGCAAGCCCATATTCTTTTTTATTAAATTAAATGAAATGCTTGTCTAGCTGAATTGTACAAAATGATGTATGCATATCAACATATATAAAAGATAAAGAATTAGCTTTAGTGTTATATCACAGAAATGAAAATGATACTCCAAATGATATGTTCGTATGTTTGTGTATATGCACGTTTGCGGGCATGTGTGTGTGTGTGTGTGTGTGTGTGTGTCTGCCAGGCATGTTTTTATTATTAGAAGGTTCAGGTCAGTGTTAGAAAAACCATGGAAGACTTGGTGTCTTGAATGACAATAGAAAGGTAAAGGTCTTTTTTAAACTTCCTATATGAACCAAGACGTGTTCAGTTACAATCCAAGACTCACTTTATCTGGAAACTTTCCTCTCATAATATTCTCATATATCAAAATTTCAAAGTGCATTATGTACATAGTGCATTTCGGGCACTTGATAAATTTTGTCCTTATATGGCCGTGGTTCCCCTCAAAAATGTTGGATGTAATAAATTGCTATAATCAAATCTAATTTCTGAAAAATACCTGTGGGAGTAACAAACAAAAAAAGCACGTCTTGTATAAAAAAATGATAAATAACACCAAAGGTAGCTGTTTATTATAATCAGCTTGGCACTGAATTACAAAATTAAAATTATGTGGCCCTTTATAACTAATCCTAGCAATACACATGATCTGTGGAATTATGTTGACTTATTTTGCATTTCATAGGAACAGTTCAAAGAAATATAATAGAAAAAAAATGGAAAGATTTATCACAAAGGACCCTGCAGCACAGAATATTTCGGAAAAAAATCCATTTATTTTGGTCTATTAAGAAAACTAGCATGGAAATGATTTGCTTAGAACTCATTAAGTGTAAAACATGTTGAAAAGTGCTAATTTTCTAAAAGAAACATCTATGCAGTAAGCAAATTATATTTTTCTATGACTTATTAGTATGGGACCATGTGAACTAATGCATCTATGGAATAAAGAAACTTCTAAAGGGTTGATTAAACTAAGCTTCAAGCTGTAGTTTGAGAGAATTATTAATTTAGTCATTTTTAGACAGTTAAATTTTTTTTTTTCCCAGCCTGCCTTGAGCAAGGAAATTTGCTTTACTCTTCAGGGAAGAAATCAAATAGAGGATTTTATTCCAGACGGTAATAGAGATGTGACTGCAAACTTCTGCATTACACATACCAATAACATTTGCTTTGCACTTGCACTGGCCTGAATTTGGGTGACAGGTAATATCTCCATCCACTGTCCCAGAGGCATTACAGTTGCACGGAATGCAGCCATCAGGATCCCACTCTTGTAGGTTGTAGAATCCGTTCTGGCACTGATTGCACTGTCTGCCAGACACATGTCTCTTACAATTACACTGGCCTCCGATCTAGAGAAGATACAACATTTTGTAGGATGATGAACGTATCTATTTTTAGATAATTTGCTCATTAGGTACAAGACAGAGAGGGCAGGGAGGGAAAAAACTTTCAATGTGAAACAGACAAGAAGGTAATAAGGTATTTCCCCTCCTGACACAGAAACATGGGAGAGCTTCAGCAGGGTGAATATATAGAACTGAATGGAAATAAACCCCATAGAAGTCAGTAGTGTATGACTAAAAGGGAAGTGGAATTAAGCCTTAAGCACCATATAAAGAAATCAAAATATAGTCATGGGGAGACTGAAAATAGAAAAGGGCCAGCTGTTAATTTAGCCTTTAATCTCCACCTCTCTGTTTCATTCCTCTCATTTACTCCTTGCTCCAAACTTGTTCTGCGCATAGCCGGTGCCTCAACTGAGGAAGAATCTTTCTATAATAATATCATCCCACCAAGGTTTTAACAATGTTTAAAATAAAGTTCTTAATAGTATCCATTTATGCCTCCTGATAATGACCCTAATAACATTTTTTTACACAACTCTACTCTTAGGAATATTTCAGCATATTTATGGTTCATTTATATTATGAATTAATCACATCAAGTATATTTAACTGACTTACATTGTGGTAAAAAATGCAAAAAAGTTACTTGTTTTAGAGCATTGTCAACATAAAATAACAGCTGAACAAAGGAGAATTTTTCCTCTTCAAGCTGCTGTTTGAGAATGAAAACACACAGACTATATAATGCTTATCTACTCTATGCGTAGATAATGCTACGTTGGTTAAAGAAACAGCTAAAACCTTTCACTAGGGAATATATACATATAACACGTGAAATAAATCTGAGAAATTCAATAATAACTTCGGACTTTCACAAGAGATGTGAATACAGACATCAGATCTCTCATAAAGTCACTGGCCTCTCTCCCCATGACTTCCTTCCACTCAGACTGAATCCAGCATGCCACATTTGGAGGCAAGGTTATCACAAAGGGAAGTTACCTACCTGTGGAAAGACACGGTTTGATTTACCTTTAACCTCAGGGATATCCAAAAATATCACAGGAGGTTGGGATTCAGTAACAAAGAGGTAGAGAAGGGTTTTTTCATTAAACAGTTGTTAAAAATCTATCACTGCCTCATTTTTCCTCATCTGGAAAATAGGAACTCACTGGAATCATTATTTAAGGGTAAGATAATGATACAAAATGCCTAGTACTCTGAAAAATAAAGGTTTATACATGCACGAGGGAGCTGTAGACAATAATGCACATCAACTCCAAAGACACATATAGGTCAGAAAGATACGCAAGGGTTGTGACTTGCCCCATAGTGTCTGGCTTTGTTTCACACCCACACTCTCACCCTGCCCCGTGGAAACCAGATTATGACTCAAAACAGGTATTTGATTTGGTCTGCAAAAAATAAATGGCATTTATTGACGGGTATAAGTTACTTACAGCCATGAAAATCGAATAGACCTCTGATTACATACTTATCACACATCAAGTCCATCACCATTTAATGAATCCCCTATTTTTTTGCTCGTTTCACATATGTTAGTCTTGTTCTCCAGACGGCAAACACCTTCAGGAATTGGACATACTTTATATTTCTCTCAAAGAATAACCTTGCATACATCCCACAGGTAAAGAGTACTCTTTCAAAAATCTAGAGCAAGAAAGAGTGAAAAGGCTAAAGAGAAATAAAGGTGTATTCTGTGCTAAAACTTTATCTTCTATTTATTTTGTTATCTTCTTATTCAAATGTAAGGCATGTATCACCTGGAGCTTCCCTTCCTCTGGAAATCTAGATAAGATTGCCTGGAACGCTCATTCCACTCCTGTTGAAGGACAAAAGTTCTCCTTCAGTTTTTAAAACTTCTATGTGTACTGATATTCTCATGGCCACCCTGACCCTAAATTTCTGCTTCTTCCATTCGGGAATCTTCCTGCCACCCGAGAGCTCTGCCCTGTATCATTCTAGACATGAAACTTGAAATTTCAGAAGAGGAGCTCTCATTTTTAAAAAAGTAATACGTTTTACTAAAGATTTGGGGTGAAAGAAGAGTGAGAACTTTACTTTGCAATTTATAATATCTATTTAGTTCCCCTACAGCTAGACATTGCCAAAGGCTTCTGCACCCCAGTTAGTCACCATTTAACTGTCTTGTCTCTCCCTACTCCTCACTCCTCCCTAATGTGTGTCTACTTTTCCTCTTTACACCTAACTCTTAGTCATCTTTTACATAGATCACCTAAAAAGTGTTCATTATTGCCTTGATTTGTGCAACACTTTGGTCTTACGGGGTATTTTTTTCAATAAAATGAAATATCTCCATATGGGAAACTCGGCTGCAAATAAGATAACACAACTTTACTCTAATTTCATTAACCTAAATGTTTGCATAACGGATATAGCCTATAATTTCTCTATATTAGCCATACCTTCAAATGTGGCTTATAAGTAAATGATAAAAGGCTTTATAGTTTATAACTGAGTTCATTGTAATCAGTTTCTCAAAATTCACCTGAAAATACATGTTCACTTCTGTACAACTCACTGTAGATTCTCTCCCTTTTATGTGAGGGAATATAAATCCATTCACACTCTAAGACCAATTCCTGTCCACCAAGAAGTAGAGAGAAGAGTGTGACTCCCTCCCTTTAAAAATACACTTCCAAAAAGTCAGATACAACACTTTTCTGTTTCCATGATATTTGATAGGATACTTCTAACAGTAACCCTCGGTTGACTTACTTGATTTTATCTGGCCAATAGTAAGTCAGCAAATATGATGCAAGCAGAAGTTTGAAATGCTTGCGGACTTGGAGCTGATTCTCTCTAGCTGGGCTTTGAACCCTGAGACCACCTTGTAAACAGGCTCAAGCCATCCTCTTGGAGGATTTGAGGACATGTGGAAGAGAATTAGAAGCCCCAGCTAGTAGCCTCTCCTATCACCCCAGTTAACCTTCTGCTTGACAACCACTAGACACGTGAGTGAGGCCTTCCTGGATCATCTAACTGCCAGCTGACAAGCTAGCTAACCACATAAATGAAAGAGCTCAGGCACGATCAGCCAAGCCAGCCCAGACCACCGCTGAGCCAAAACGTAGAATTCTAAACCAAGTAAATGGTTTTCATTGTTTTAAGCCACCACTTTAGAGGCGAAAGTTAACAGAAACAATACCACTGAACAGAATTTAAATTACATTTCTATACATAACTGCCAGGGAGGCTGAGAAATATAGTTTATTCTCTATCATCACATGGCCAAATAATATTGAAATTTCTCTTAGTAATGTAGAAGGAAAACAAATAATGAGGTACAGTTACTGTTTCTAACAACAAACAAACATGTTCATACTTTAAGCCAGAGAAATTTTCTAGCTCTTTAAGGCTTAAAACACAATCTCGGTTTTGTAAGTTTTGGTCTTGCATGCTTTCAGCCACATGAACAATGAGGGAAAAGGGATGCCCCTATGAGCTCCTGTTAGAAACTCGAAAATAATTTTGATTAGCCTGGCTTGGGTCATTTCTTTTCTTTTCCTAGTTTCTTAAGGGGAAAGGTTTTTCTTTGAATTTTATTCTTTTCTAATATAGACAATTTAGTGCTTTTAATATCTTACTAAGGACTGCTATATCAGCATCCCACAGTTTTGATATGTTGTGTTTTCATTTTCATTCAGTTCAGAATACTTTCTAATTTCCCTTTCATTTCCTATTTGACCCTTAGGTTATTTAGATGTGCGTTATTTAGTTTCCAAATATTTAGGGATATTCCAGAGATTACTCTGTTATTGATTTCCAATTTTATTTAATGATTATGGTCAGATAGCATACTTTACATGACTTGAATTCTTTTAAATGTATTGAGGCTTGTTTTATGGTCCAGAATTTGATTCATTTTGATAGATGCTTTGTGTAGATTAGAAAAATAGGGACTTCCCTGGTGGCGCAGTGGTTGGGAGTCCGCCTGCCGATGCAGGGGACGCGGGTTCGTGCCCCGGTCCGAGAGGATCCCACGTGCCGCGGAGCGGCTGGGCCCGTGAGCCCTGGCCGCTGAGCCTGCGCGTCCGGAGCCTGCGCTCCGCAACGGGAGAGGCCATAACAGTGAGAGGCCCGCGTACCGCCAAAAAAAAAAAAAAAAAAAAAAAAATGAAAAGAAAAATATGTGTATTCTGCTGCTGTTGAGTGCGCTCTATAAACGTCAATTAAGTCAAGTTGGTTGACAGTGCTGTTTTAACCTCTATACTTACGATTTTCTGTCAATTTGTTCTATTAATTATTGAGAAAGGGGTATTAAATTTTTGCCTACAATCTCGGATATTTGTATTTCTCCTTTCATTTCTATCAGTTTTTGACTCGTATAGCTGCACAGACTCTGTGATTTGGTACATAAATGTTAAGAATTTATGTACCAAACCCTTTTGATGAATTGACCTGTTTTGCAATGTGACCATCCTTACCCTGGGAAGCACTTTTACTTTAAAATCTATATTTTCTGATATTAATAAAGTCACCCCAGCTTTCTTAGGATTAGTAATTGCAGAGTATATCTTTAATCATCCTTTATTTTTAACCTATGTGTGTCTTATGTTTGAAGTGAATTTCCTGTAGGCAGCATATAATCCTTTGGCAGGGTCTTACTTTTTTTTCCAATCTTCCAATCTCTGACTTTTAAATGGAGTATCTAGAACATTTAAACTTAATGTGATTATTGACATGGTTAGTTTTAAATCCATCATCCTGCTACTTTCCTTATATTTATTTCAACTGTTTGTGTTCCTCATTTCTGCCTGCTTTTCTATTATTTTAAATTTTCTAGATTCCATTTTATCTTACTTTCAGTTTATTAGCTACAGCACATTGTTTTATTATTTTTAGTGGTCTCTTTGAAGTCTATGGTGTATATCTTTATCACACAGTCTACCTTGAAGTGATTATATTTCGTAATAAGAACCTTACGATATTATAGCTCATTTTCTCCCTTCTAACATTGTGCTATTGTTGTCATACATTTTAATGTAAATGTATTATAAACATTTTAATACAGCATTATTGCTTTTGTTTAAACTGTCAATTATTTTTAAAGAGAATTAAATAATCAGATAAATCTTATATAATTACCCATGTAGCTACTCTCTCTGGAGCTCTTCAGTTCTTTGTGTAAAGTCATGTTTACATCTGGTATCATTATACTTCTGGCTGAAGGATTTCTTTTTAACATTTCTTATAGTGCATGCAGGTCTGCTTGTGATGAATTCTTTCATTTTTATACATTGTAAAAAAATTTCTACTTTCCCTTTATCTCAGAGAGATATTTTTACTAGGTATAGAATTCTATGTACACCATTTTTTTTATTTCTGTGTTTTAAGTATGTTGCATCACTGTCTTTTTGCTTGCATTATTTTTAATAGGAAACTCTCATCATCTTAATGGTTTTTCCTCTGTATATAATTTACCTATTTCCTCTGGCTGCTTTAATATTTTATCTTTATCATTAAAGAGAAAACTATCACTAGTTTGAAGCAACTCAATTATGATGTGCTTTTTGCAGTTTTCTTCATGTTTCTTCTTCTTGGCTTTTCTCGAGTTTCTTTGGTTGGTGGTTTTTTTGGTTTTCATTATACAGTATTTAAAATTTTTCAGTCATTATTTCTTCAAATTTTTTTCTGTCTCTATCTTCACTCTTCCTCTTCTTTGGGCACTCCAGTTATACATATAGCACAACTCCTGAAGTAGTCCCACAGCTCGCTGATGTTGTTTCAACTTTTCTAAATTATCTTTTCTCTATATGTTTAATTTTAGATGGTTTATATTGTATGACTTCAAGTTCATTACTCTTTTCTCCAATGTATAAGTAGCATTAATCCCATCCAATTTATTTTCATTTTACACATTGTAGCTTTCCTCTCTAGATTTTTGATTTGTATCCTATTCATACCTTTTATGTCTCTATGCAACTTTTTGAACATCTGGAACATAGTTACAATATCTGTTTTAAGGTACCTGCCTGGTAATTCTAACATCTGTTTTAGTTCTGGGTCACTTTTGATTGATTGATTTTTGTCCTCATTATAGGCTTTATTTTCCTGCTTCTTTGTATGCCTGGTAATTTTTTTTTTTAATTGGGTGCTAGATTTTGTGGACTTTCTCTTCTTGGGTGCTAGATATTTTAGTGTTCCTATAAATATTCCTGAGCTTTGTCCTGGGATGCAGTTAAGTTACTTGGAAACAGTTAGTTCCTTTGGGTCTTACTCTTAAGATTTATTAGGTGGTCCTGGAGCAGTGATTAGTCTAGGACTATTCTCTACAATTGAGGCAAGATACTTCTGTGTACTCGATCGGATATCCTGTGACTCATGAGGTTTTTCTAGTTTGGCTAGTGGAAACAGGCACTATTCACAGCCTTGCATGAGTGCTCAGCACCATTACATTTAATTCTTTCAGGTTGTTCTTTCCCCAGCCTCACACACATGCAATAATTGATAGTCAGCTGAGTACTTAAGAAAGATACTCTATAGAGCTCTGGGATTATCTCTCTGTGCTGCTCTCTCTGCAAACTCCAGCCACTTTGGACTCCCCACACTGTCAGCTCCACCTCTTCAACTCAGAGAATCCCCTGAGCTCCACCTCCCACTCTGTTCCTTGGCCTGGAAATTCTCTCAAGGTAAAAAGCCAGAAGATTAAGCATGTGCCTATTTCCTCTTTTCCTGATATTTTATTAAAATAGGAATTTTAAAAATTGTAATCCATAATTTTAACGATTAATTTTAAAAATTATAATCCATAATTTTAATGATTAGGGAGAACAATAGAGAACAAATAAATTTCCCCAAAAAGTTTCAAAGACAGAGAATGGAAGGAAGAAATATAAATGAATATTGACAATACTCTCAACTAGTCAGAAGCTACAATATGGGTGCCAGGTGAGTTGTATTTCTAAAACAAGAAAGCTGATTTTTCCTACAGAAAGGAAAACCTTAGCCTTAAGGCTCTGAAAGCCTTAAGGTTGACAAGTGATAAAACACTGAAAAAAGCAGGATAAGTTCTGAAATCAGAACAATGGCTCTCATCTGGGGGTGATTTTGTTCCCCAGAGGACTTTTAGCAGTGGCTGGGGACTTTCTGGTTGTCACAATTGGGAGAGGGATTCTACTACCATCTGGTGGGTTGAGGCCAGGGATGCTGGTAAACATCCTACAATATACAGAACAGTTCTCCACAACAAAGAATTATCCAGCCAGAAATACCAATCGTGCTGTGGTTGAGAATCCTGAATTAGAAGAGTTCTACAAAACAAGTATTTAGAGTTCCAATTCCCTTTTTAATCCTATACAGCCAGGTACACTCCTATTCCATGGTGATATTGGTCTTATTGCCAAAAAAAAATTAAGATAACCAGCTCCATTATACTAGACCATCAGCAGTCGGTGAACAGATGAGGTATAGGACAGAAATTGGAGGATTAAGTAGGAGTGTATGTACACCCTTACCCCTTGCCACCATTCTATTTCTCCTACACTGCTTCTAGAAAGCCAGGAGCTAGACTTATTTTCCATTTAAGAGGAAACTGGCAGAGAAAAGCTACAGAGATAAGATCTCTGGAGCTGATACCTGGGACTCTGACCACTGCAAAGAAAAGCTCTCTTTATGTTTGTACACACAAGAGCAAAGTATAGCTTGGAAGCCGTTTGCCAGTTTATTGTAGAATAGAGCAGGCAGCAAAATTTCCAACATGAAAAACAGGGACCAAGAAAAAAAAAGAGAATAATAATCTATAAGGGAAAGAAGGAATGCAGAGAAGATAAATATAAGAAGTCATCAACCAATAACAAATAAAACACTGCTATAACTATTATCCCCAGAAAGTTATGGTAAAAGTTGCATTCATTTAAAAACATAGAACGGGACATCCCTGGTGGCGCAGTGGTTAAGAATCTGCCTGCCAATGCAGGGGATGCGGGTTTGATCCCTGATCCTGGAAGATCCCACATGCCACAGAGCAACTAAGCCCGTGCTCCACAACTACAGAGCCTGTGCTCTAGAGCTCACGAGCCACAACTACTGAGCCCGCATGCCACAACTACTGAAGCCCATGCGCCTAGAGCCTGTGCTCTGCAACAAGAGAAGCCACAGCAATAAGAAGCCCACACACCGCAATGAAGAGTAGCCCCTGCTCGCCGCAACTAGAGGAAGCCCGCACACAGCAACGAAGACCCAACGCAACCAAAAATAAATCAATAAAAATAAATTTATTAAAAAATAATAATTAAACATAAAAACGTAGAACAGAAAAAGCCTTAGGAAACAACCTGTGAAGGAAAGAACTATTGAATATTAAAAATACAATAGGCAAAATAAAAATGTCAATAAAAAGACTGTAAGATAAAGAAAATTCTTCAGAAAGAATAATAATAATAATAGAAGAAAAATGACATAAAATACAGAATTTCCAGAAGGACAAAAAATAGAAAAATGAGGCAGGAAATTATCAAAGCATTAATACAACATAAACACTTTTCCTTACATGAAGCCACAGTTTAAAAAGGCTCACCATGTACTAGCAAAATTAATGGGTAAAAAAAGAAACTACATTAAGGTACAATCTCATGAAGCATTCAAATACCAGAAATAGAAAGAAGACACAAAAATTTCTAGAGACCAATAAAATAAGTCACATATAAAAGAAATACAGAATATCATTGAAGTGTTCTGTAATATTATTGCAACCTAGAAAACTATATCCTACCTTCCAAATTATAAATAAAATTGTCTTCAAATTATTGGACACGATACCTTCTAAATTATGAATAAAATTATTTTAAATTATTGGAAGCAATACCTTCTAAATTTAACTCCCATTCTCAGGAAGGTACTGGGACATAAGATACCAGCAAATGAGAAAGTCGACAATAATAGCAACTAGAATGCAAGGCATGGGATCCAGGAGATGGAGATTCAGGTATGTGGCAAGCCCATGCTAACAGCTGAGCAGGTAGCCCAAAGGGCCATTGGTCCAGACTAGGTCCAAAAGATGGAACATTCTGAGAAGAAGGTGGGGCTGTACAGATGATGTCATCTGTTATACCTGAGCATGTTAAAAAAGAATTTTTAATCTTATAGATATGCAAGCGGCAGAGATGTCAGCATCTTGGGGGGAAAAAAAACTAGTGGTATATATAACTATTACTCTATATGTCACACTGCTAATGATTAAACAGTAGGTAGTAAATTCATCAAAGGATTGACCATCCAACTTTCTTCAACCTTCTAAAGTACCTAATGGCTGCGTAGCAGGCGCTGGCAAAGTGGAAAGGCCAATCCTTTGCATCCCAACCCAGGATTCCCAAGGTTCTGGATGTGCCTTCTCCTCTCTTTTGCTTCCACTCCAGCTACATGGCCTCTTCTCTGTTCCTTGAACACAGCAGGGATACCCACAGCTTAGGGTGTTTGCATAGGCTGCTTCCTCTGCTTGGGTCCCTCCCTACAGACTTCCAGACAACTAACTCCCTCACCACCCTCAGGGCTCAAATCAAATGTCCCCTTCTTAATGAGCCCTGCCTTGACTATGTATCTAAATTGCAGCTCCCTTCCTTCAAATGGCACTCCTGAGGTCTTTTACTTTGTCCTGTTTCTTCCATAGCAATTAACTTAGCAAAGAGATTTACTTATTCTTACATTGACTGATGATTACCTTCCCCCTCTACTCCCCAAACCACCTTACAATGTAAACTCCATAAAAGCAGGAGTTTTAGTCATTTTCCCATTTGGGAAATGAATGACTCTTCATTTTGGACAGCAGAAGAAACTGAACTTTAGATAAAGCTACTTCTTGAGGGCAGACAGTTAGCTGGACAAATCTATGCTCATAACCACTGTGCTAAGTTCACTCTGCTTGTGATAAGCTACAAATGTAACACTTCAATGGCAAGAGTGCTAGACCGAAGGAAGGTCAAGGCAATGTCCAATACCTGTGAGGAGCTGGACCCACAGTGGAAGAAGCAGGTTAGCAGTCCAGTTACTAATTTGTGAATTTCTCTGAATAGCCCCGATGTTTGCTAAGGGGCCCTGTCTACTACCCAGTGACCACGCTCAGGATCTCTCTATTCTGGACCATACTGCAAAAGTCTGCTGTCCCAGGCTATGTAGCAGTGGTGGATATGCACAGTCAATTGTGTAACAATTGCAACAATGAATTTGGCAGGAAAATTAGTGACAACAGGAAAAAGTAAGACTCTGCAATCATTATCCTATTCAGCTTTCTCACCCATCCTCTACATTAAGAGATGGAGTTCTATCACGGTGACTCGAGGCATCAGATAATCCATACGTGATTTCTTTTGTGTGTGTGAAAAATATCACTTAGAGATAACAACGTATGAGTTAAAGATTAATAAATTAGGTGAGAACAGTCAATATTTATTAGAGGTTCTCTATGTAATAGACACTATATTTTAAGTAATTCAAAGCAACACTTTTAAAACAGGAGAAATATCTGTCTTCTTAAGCACTCATTTGGCTGGTGGTAGAGGAAAATCTAATGTTCTATAGATTACATCTTCTCACAGAACTCACTAAAAGCCAATGAGGTAATGTGGACGTTGCCATACAAAGTAAGAATTTGAAAAGCAAACTCATAAGTTTAAGAACGGGAAGTCTGCCCTGGAAATTAAATTAGATTTTCAGGGTTTTGTTTGAACAGAAATACAACTGAGGGCAAAAAATCTTTTAATTAATGAGTAGATTCTTTAGAATAATCTTTTCTTTTATAGAGATGACTATAGATTTTTTTGAATAGAAATTCTTTAACTCCTATTCCTCCTTGCTGGAGAACTCATTCATTCATGCTGTTATCAACAAATGTTTGATCACATACAACCACACAGTATGTACCCTGTGAGTTGCATGAGGTCATAGTATGCGAGCAATACCTCTCAGTTTCTACCAGTTCTTCCCTCAGAATTGCCAGCATTGCTCAGGAATTGTATGCAGAATGATACATGAATTGATCACCAAGTACTAGCAGTTCTAAGCCATGCCTGTAACACACTGCTCTCCCCTGACTTGGCACACCACCATGTCACTTCCGTGCTCAAAGATATTCAAGAGCTCCCTATTGGCTACCTAACAAAGTCCAAATTCCATGATGTGACCCCAATATGCCTCTCTAGTGTCATGTGACACTATTACCATACCTCAGTGATGGCCCCAGAGTCTCTACTGGAAGGGCTTGATGGCAGCCATCTGGATGGCGCTGCTGCTCAGGGATTGTTTTGTAGCTACATCTGCATGGCAAAAACACTATTCTTCTTTAGATTATTAGCCAATTTTTAACGGCTTTATGGAGGACAACGGTAGGAAGAGAAAAGTGATAATGTGGGGTGAGGGGCTTGATGTCTGCCAGGCAATGTCTTCTGTCTCCAGTGTCCATCTAGTATCATGTTTTCTGCAAATAACAATAGTTTGGCTTCTTTTTTGACATCCGTGATTTTATTTTGTTCATTTTGTACTACTTTCAACCTCTGTTACAGCTTTGAACAGAAGTTATAAGAGCAAGGATCCTTGTTTTGTTCCTGATCTTACAGGGAAAATGTTTAACGTTTATTGTTAAGTATGATGTTACATTTCTTTGAAGATGCCCTTTTCAGATTGAGTAAGTTTTCTTCTGTTTCTAGTATGGAGAGCATATTTATCATGAAAGTGTTTTGAATTTTTTCAAAAGTTTTTCAACACTTATTGAGATTATGAGATTTATGTTGTTTATTGCACTAATTGATTTTCAAATGTTAAATCAGTCTTGCATATTTGGAATAAATGCCAATCAATCATGATGCCTTACCTTTATTATATATTTCCAGATTCAATTTGCTAAAATATTGTTAAGATATTTTATATCTATGTTCATATGGAACATTTGACTTGTTCAAATGGACATGTTTTTAAATGTTTTGTCAGGTTATGGGATTAAGGTTAAGTAGCCCTCATTAAACACTTTGGAAAGTACACATTCTTCCTCAGTTTTCTAAAAGAGTTTATGTAGGACTTTCATGATTTATTCCTTTATGCTATTGGAGAAGTCACCAATGAAGTCATCTGGGCCTGAAGTTTTCCTTGTTGAAAGGAAATTTGAATTTTGATTACAAACTCAATGTCTTTATAGGAAGCTATTTAGATTTTCTGTTTTTTCTTCTGTATGTATTAATGTTCTATTTCTTTTTGTGTTAGTTTTATATTAATTTGTCTACTTCACTTAGGATGTCAAATTTCTTAGGAGAGAGTTTTTCATAATATTCATTATGATCCTATATAGGTGTTTGTAGAATGTGCTGTGATGTCCCTTTTTTAAATTTCTGATGTTGGCAACTTGTTTTTCTCTTGTTTCTACTGATCAGTTTGTCAATGTTATTAATCTTTATGGAAAAAAACACGACTACTGAGTTTTTTCATTTTCACTATTGCTTGTACAATTTCTATTTGGCTAATTTTGTCTTTCTTTTCCCTTTTGCCTACTTACTCTGTGTTTAGTTTGTTCTTTTTTCCTCCCCATCATCAGTCTTCTGGCTCAGAAAACAAGCAGCTTCCCTCAATGCCTGGCTGCTACTTGCTGATGCAGTCATTTTGCTGTTCATCCCCACTTGTCTTTACTGCCTCTCTTACCTGTTTCATAAGAGACTTAAACTATCAGAAAATAAGTGGGTGTGGGGTGGGTGTAGGGAAAGTTGAGTGAGTACAGTTGAATATTGTGGTGAGTAGGTGGAAATGGAGGAAAGGACAGTCACTGATGGTGAAATAGGTTGAGAAAGAAGGAGAAGGAGAAGGCATCACATAGGAAGACAAACAACAAAAGAGCTTGGGCTTACATTTCTTCCATGTATTCTATATATTCAGTTTAAGTTAGGCAATACAAGTCAAAAGAGGCTCCAGAGGAATGAGGGACAATGATTACATGGTCACAGAGTTTGTGAATTTCTCCAAATCCCAAAAGAAAAACACAACTAAAATGCAAAACCAGAAGAAGCCAAGAATAATATTTATAACAGAACGAGGTGACCAACTATCCCTAGAAACCCCCAAAGAGAAGAAAGTGCAAAAAAACCAAGTCACAAGACATGTATGGAATCAGTGTCAGCGTAGGACAAAGCAGATAGAAGTCACAGGTCATCTGACTTTTGAAAGACCTGAAAACTCGAACCCCAAGTACAGGACACTTGAGAACATTTTGAGAACGGGTGTTTTGAGAACAGGTGACTACAAGTGGGAGGGGTACTGCTGATCCAGAACAAGCGATGGCGAGAGATCTACAGTGGGAACTGAAGGGATTGGAGTAGCCTAGCTTCTGGGAACTCTCAAAACTGATGGACCAGGGCACACATCCATGGCAAGACCCCACGCTGAGGAGACACTATGGAAAGTGGATGGGCAGAATTATGTTTAAAAGAATATGCTTAAAGACAGAAATTCTGAAGCTGGGGTGGGTTTATCACTGGCAATGAAAAAAATTCAATCTTTCCAAAGTTTATTCCTAGATAATATTAGTAAACAATACATTTCAGGAGGGTTAAATTTCATTTACCAGTCCCTGAGTGATTCATTCATTCACTATTATGTAACCTTGATTAGCACAATGCCAAGTACATAGGGGCATCCTCTAAATATTTGTCTACTGACTGGATGAATTATTTAAAAATAATTGTTATAGCATTGAAATGTGCTCAGGAGGTACTTCAAAAATTAGAGAACTATAAACCACAAGTTCTACTCGGTTTTGGTAGATTTAGTAATATCTGGAATAGTTCTTAGAAAATATTTACTCCAAATTCACCTTCATTCAAATGTAAAAATAAAACATAATCACAGTTTTAAAAATATTTGTCTCAAAGGATACATGCCATTTTTAAATACTGAAAATTTTTGAATATACAAACCTATATCCAACATATGTTTAGTATATTCCAAAGTTGCGTCCTTTGACTGCCTATGACCAAATCAATCAGACCTATAGAAATAAAAGTCCCTGAAGGACAAGCCCAGGAATCTTCATTTAAAAAAATTTCTATTGGTGATTCTTATGAACACTAAGATTTAAGAACTAGCTCTTTAAGTACTTGCTACCTATTTTGTCACTGCATTATCAATTCCTAGGGACTCGCTCTTACTCTCTTTTCTTCTAACTTAGTCTTGTATCTCATCAAATTATTGATAGGTCCATCACTGAGCATCAGAGAAACATGGTCTTTCTGAACTGATTTAACATTGGAGCATTTGTATTATTAAGCATCTAAATGTAATCTCTGGAAATAGCCTGGTTTTAGCATTTTTTAAAAAAAAGCATCTATGAAATACCTAATCATTTGCAGCTGCTGGTGCTTCTAAGGAAAAGTTGTGTATATCTCTATTTGTCTATGTATGTATGTATCTATGTATGTATGTATCTGCCTATCAATTTATCTACCTGTCTGTCTATCTATCTGTCTATCTATCTATTTATCTATCTATCTTTTTACAGTATATTCTCCCTGCTAGGAGCTCACTCAGCCCTAAGAAGTGGACCCTGAGAATTACTCCATATTTCTAATATAGACACAATGACTTCTTTCCTTAAGCTCCTGCCTCTCTAGAGAAGAAAAGTCCACACTAATGTAACAGGCCACCTTTGTAAGGTATTCATTCCACTTCAAAAATAAATGAATCTGCAATGGTTTCTGCCACATATAAATGTCACAAATTGGAGAATGCCAGGTGAATAATGTACATCATAATACTTGTTCCCGTTTAAGTGTTTTGTGATACTGCTGTTTATCATCTTGCTCTGCTATCGAAAATATTCATTTGAGAGGAAAAGCTTCCACACTGGTGTAAAACCAAGATGTCTTTTCTTTTCCATTCTACGATGCCTGTCATTTGTCAGGCTGGTATATTTTTATAGCTCCCCTCCCTCTCCCAAAGGCATTTCCGAGAAAGTGCTTTCCAAACTTCACCACCACAATCTCTAAGGAGAGTGCAGACAGGTAAAATTCTGAAGTATGCTCAAACAAAGTGTTAGTAGGAACGGAATACATTTTTTTTTCTTAATCTTTTGAGTGTTCAAGATGGAAAGCGTGTAAAGAGATTCCCCACATACTGTTATTCCCAGCAATGGTTACATACTTGAATGGCTTTTTAAGAGGAAGTACTATAATTATAGTCCTTCCACTTCTCAAAGGGGTATAATTTCATATTGCATCATCCTTTCCCCCTCTGGTTTAGGTCTACTTCACTCAGAGATTATAAGCTATAACTTGTAAAAGATGCATATGATATATGTCACACCATGTTAAATTAGAGCATTTCATAAATGTCATCTGAATGGCACAACGGTACAGTGTGGTCTTATTGTAATTTGCTGCAAAATTACTATAGTGGTTATTAACAGGATGGGGTTTTGACTTCATCAAAATGAAAGATCTCCCAGTAGCATTTAAAAAATACTTCCAGCACAAAAAAATACATTCTCCATGTGTTTAGTTAATTTTGTACGGAAATAGGCTTTTAGGAAAGTTAACTCATTTGGTTTAACAATCTTTTTTGTTTTATTTTAGTAAAAATGATCAAAGTTGCTGTGAACCTATAGAGTAGTATGCTTGCCTACTGTACTGTTAGTTTGTTGAATCAGTGAAAATGTGAAATCCAAATATATTAAGAGATGTTTATCTGAGATGATAAAGAAACTTAATAAATCAGGCTTTTAAAAAGTGCCTTTACAAAATATTCAAATTAATTTATGTGTAAGATAATAACCTGAATCCTTGGTATACATGAAGCACTAACGGGGCTACATTAATTCCTCAGTATCACCCAAATCTCCATTTGAGAATTGTATTGGTTCTAAGAAATTAGTTTGCGACTGAATTATATACACATTGTTATTTCCTAAATATTTAGGATTTTTTTAATAGTTAGAATTAAATTAATAAGATTTGGAATAACAAGTCTAAAACAAATGGATGTTTCCTTTCTACTTTTGGATAGTGTACATAAATATCCAGTTCAGCAACCTACTATGGGTTTCTTTTATGTGCCAGGCACTGTAAGAGCCAGTGCTTCTAACCTCAAGTTGGACTTTGGAAACAGATAATACAAGTTTTGCATTTCTGCTCTACCCCATTATTACTTGTGTGATCTTGGAGGTGTTACCTAATTTCTCCGAGGTTCATTGTCCTTAACAACCCAATGGATAAATCGGTAACTACTCTACCAACTTTGGTAAGGACTGGATTAATTGACCAAACATCCTTGGCATAATACTTTGTACATGGCAAGTGCAAAACAAATGGAACCTATGAGATTCTTACTGACTAGTTTCTGTCCTCATGCACTTTTAGCAGTATGTCATCTGTCTGCCAATCTGTCTTACACATTTCACAATGTGGCACTCCTATGCATGGCACCTAAACCGCATATGGGTAGATCAAGGTAGAGACCAGTTCTGCAGCGCACCAGGATCTGAAACACTCCCCAGTTCTGTAGAAGACTGGAGGGCCTAGTGCCCTTGCCACGGGTTTGCCCTTGATCCTGGGAGCACACCTGCCTCTGGAAATGCTCAGCACATTGGGTTGGTGTGCCAAGAAGAAAGGAGGATGGCTATGTTCTGTTCCCGAATAAATCAGTATCATCAAAAACACACAGAAAGGGTCCTTATGATGCACTGACTAATATTTAAAACATACTTACTATATCTATATCTAAATAGATAAATTCTAAGTGAAGTAAGTTAGACAGAGAAAGAATATCATATGATATCATTCATATGCGGAATCTAGTTTTTTAAAATGACACAAATGAACTTAGTTACAAAACAGAAAAAGACTTACAGATATTGAAAACAAACTTATGGGACTTCCCTGGTGGCTCAGTGGTTAACAATCCACCTGCCAATGCAGGGGACACGGGTTCGAACCCTGGTCCGGGAAGATCCCATATGCCGCGGAGCAACAAAGCCCGTGCGCCACAACTACTGAGCCTGCGCTCTAGAGCTCACAAGCCACAACTACTGAGCCTGCGAGCCACAACTACTGAAGCTCGTGTGCCTAGAGCCCGTGCTCTGCAACAAGAGAAACCACCGCAATGAGAAGCCCGCGCACCGCAACGAGAGCAGCCCCTGCTCTCAGCAACTAGAGAAAGCCTGCACGCAGCAACGAAGACCCAACGCAGCCAAAAATAAATTAATTAATTTTAAAAAAAAGAAAACACTTTGTGACCACTTAGAGGAGTGGGATAGGGAGGGTGGGAGGGAGGGAGACACAAGAGGGAAGAGATACGGGAACATATGTATATGTATAACTGATTCACTTTGTTGTAAAGCAGAAATTAACACACCATTGTAAAACAGTTATACTCCAATAAAGATGTTAAAAAAAACAAAAAAACAAAACAGTAACTGGCATACAGTAAAAATAAATAAATAAATAAATAAGAAAAAAAAAGAAAACAAACTTATGGTTACCAAAGGGGAAACGTGGAGGGGATGATAAATCAGGAGCCTGGGATGAACATACACACGCTACAATATATAAGATAGAAAACCAACAAGGACCTACTGTAGAGCACAGGGAACTCTACTCAATATTCTGTTATAACCTATATGAGAAAAGAATCTGAAAAAGAATGAATATATGTATGTGTATAACTGAATCACTTTGCTGTACACCTGAAACTAACACAATATTGTAAATCAACTATACTCCAATAAAATTTAAAAATAAAAAAAATGTGGGCTTCCCTGGTGGCGCAGTGGTTGCGCGTCCGCCTGCCGATGCAGGGGAACCGGGTTCGCGCCCCGGTCTGGGAGGATCCCACATG
>NC_041217.1:15243778-15255633 GCF_002837175.3 Physeter macrocephalus
CCGGGTTCGCGCCCCGGTCCGGGGGGATCCCACGTGCCGCGGAGCGGCTGGGCCCGTGAGCCATGGCCGCTGAGCCTGCGCGTACGGAGCCTGTGCCCCGCAACGGGAGGGGCCACAGCAGAGAGAGGCCCGCATACCACAAAAAAACAAAACAAAACAAAACAAAACAAAAAAAAAAATGTACTTTTTATTTATAATCCCAAATAAATAAGGTTTTACTTTTTAATCATAATGTATATATGTATACATTATATCTATCTATCCATATATACATACATATACATATATATGTATCGTATGGTGGCTATCTCTCCAGAAGTCTTAAAATACTCCTAGTTTGAAATTGCCTTCAAGGTCTATGATCCCTAAGCTTCATCCATGCAGTTTTGCTCTTTGCACTTGTCCTCTCATCTGGGAGCACCTAGAGGGGCAATGATTATTGTCTCACTTGCTTGTCCCTGGGGTCTCTCTCTCATAGGTACTCATGAACGAGACTTCCACGTTGCACGCAAGCTGGTTCTCCTCCCACCCACGTCCAGGCCTCTTTTGCTAACACGTGCTGACACGGTTGAAGCAGACAACCTTCCACAGGTGCCTCTGCCACTACACAGGATCCACCCCCAAGCAGGCACTGCCATCAGTATTGGTCTGGTAACCCCAAGGTGCTGATGAAGTACTGTATTCTCAGGGATTCTCGTTAAACAGAAGCCACTCTGCTGTGTATGTATCAATAGAAGAAAACATACTTCTCACAGTTGGGCTACCTTCTGTCACATGGGCACCGAGCAGAGATGACAGGTTCCGCATCCTGATCCACTCTCCTCTTCCCTAGTCCACAGCTGTAGCTAGAAAGTGGATCCCTCACTAGGGACTACCTTTGTCCAGCCCCCCATTAAACTAGCGTAGCCATGTGACTTGCTCTCCCCCAACAGGATCGTATCAGAAGAGACGTGTGCCTCTTTTGGGCCAAGGCCTTTTAAAAGGTGGGAGTTGTTTCTTCACATTGTCTTGTCCTTTCCTAGTGAAAGGCAGAGCTACGGAGTGAGAGGCTGTGCCCTGCATTGTCGTATGGAGAAGAGCCACCAGGCAACCAGGAACAGCTGCCTTGGAGGGGTTAGAGGAACAAGAAATACACTCCTATATTGTTTGGCTCACTAGACATCTCGGAGTCTATTCGTTACATCTGCTTAGCTTATCCTATCTACTATCGGTAGCAATGCAGTTGCAAACCTTGTTATTACCTCACACTTGTTAGTTAAATCAACAACCGCTTATTACTTAACATGCCTGCCCAAACTATCAGCACTGTTAAATCTGACCTTAAATGCCTGAGGTATTCTTACTCGGCCAAGTTTGTATATCCTGGCCCTTGGGATGAGTTCATTCCCAAGGAGGTGCCAGATGTGTCCAAATATGTGGTACTCAACTTAGGTTGAGGCTGGGAACGTCACCACGGTCGCAGCTTCATCTATTTTATATTCCGTTTACCACAACTTTGAATCTTGGATAACTTCTTCAGAATGAGCCTTTCCGCCAAGCTCAGCTCCATTTCCTCCTTCTCTTCACATGTGCACCCCAGCACCTTTATCCCTATCTTTGTATCTGGCCCTCTACATTCTCAGGTTGATCACTTATCACTCAGCTTACCAGCTGCAAGAGAAATGTTACTACCCATCTCTCCTTAAGTCTCTGAACGAGGTACCACATGACCTATGACCAAATCTTCATGTCTTTCTTAAAGTCCCACATCAACTCCTCACCTTTCAAATCCTTCGCCACCCTAATGCTTTCAGCCAATACCCATACAACATACTATTCAAGGTCAGTCTCCTTATAGGCCGAAGAAACCTGTGCATTACTTCTCTTTGTACACTTTAATATTGGGGTAACACAAAATATAAGGCAATATGTTTCTGGACTTTTAGATACGTTGCGGTAATTAATGACAGATACTTAGTTCTGAGCAGAAGAGAAAGAGTTGATGAACTGAACTGCAGGAAATGGGACATTATGCAGAGAAAGTCTATCCTGCTCCATTTTTTAATGTATTTCCTTGACAATTATCACCCTGGCAGAACAATCAATTTTCACAAGTAGGAGTCTTATTCCTTATGACTCCATCTTCCATGGGTCGAATCTGGAAATACTTCCGTCACTGATGCCTTTCCATTTCATCTAATTCATCTCAACCACTTGACTCCTGCCTTATTAATTTATTTTTTAATGTCTCTTAATCATTTCTCTCTCTTCTGGCTCTATTAAAGCCGTTTATTGATGCCTTCTTGAGTATTACAATCAACCATTCGTCTCTCTTTTTATAAAATTACAACTATATTTTGGTTTTCAGCCAACTTTTAGACTCCTTCATTCACTGTTTTTTATTTCCATTGTTTTTAAAAAATGGCTTAGGTTAAATCTTCTGATTTTGAGGACATAGTTTAGGGTACACTTTGATGGCAATTTAACAGGGGCTCAGCACTGTGGAAAACTTAGAAAACCACTTGACTTTAAGGTGGAATTCAGAGGACAGGAGAGAGTGAACCCACTCCTGACCAAGTATGTGTAGAAGGACACACTCACATTTACCACTCCCCAACACAGATCCACATCCAGATTCTTTTCTCTATGCATCTTTGATAGACAGTTTTCTAGCAACTTGGTTATTAAAGACTGGTCCACAGACAGCAATGAGGCATCACCTGGAAACTTTCACAAATATAGAATCTTAGTCCCTGCTCAAGACTTTCTGAATCAGAATCTGTCTTTGAAAAAGCATCTGAGAGATTCACATGCACATTAAAGTCTGAGAAGCATTGCGCTGGCTGACCTCCTACATCTTGTCTGTTGTGGCTTCACTCTCACGGTTTCCTCAGCCAGAGCCAAGAACACAGCAAAGTAAAGGAGAAAGAAGGGAAGAGAGATGGAGAAAATCCCAAGCAGAAAAGCACTCGGACAGCATTGCTTGAATGCTTTCTGCATGAGGCAGGCCATACGTTAGGGCCTTTCTCTCAAATATCCTCACCACATCAGCACCACCTGTGCACGCAGCTAGAGCAGGTAGTCCAGGAACACCAGCAAACATACAAAGGGCAAGGGTAGTGAAGGGGAAGGTTGGAGACAGACAGTTTCTTCCCACGCTGGGTCAGGAACAGCCTGGGATCACTACATAAATGTACTTTAAGTATGACCTTCATAGGTCCTTCCCCAAATACCTCAGAATAGTTTTTTAACGCATCATCCAGGCCTGGGGCTCTATCTGGTTCTTCTGGACCTAAGTCACACTAGATGAGGAAAAGGGAAAGAACGTTCAACCTCCAACTCAGGATATATATCCAACAACTCAGGCACTGAGTGCAAAGGAAACAAGAAGGAAGTGCAGTGACATTTGGGGAAACACATTATAGGTATCTCTACTATTAGCCAAGGCTGCTCGTAAGATAAATGGATTTATTTTCCCCAGTGCGGTAATTTTTTTTTTTTTTTGGCCCAGATATATCTTTTGGGTACTGAAAGCTCTCCCTTTAAAGATACATAAACAAAACAAAAAGTACACAGATACACTCCCACATACAATTTAAAGGTATATATGGATGCCCTAAAAATCATCCATGGTAGCCCTAGGGATCCCAGGACTCTATATTAAGGATTCCTCAATAATATTAATGACTCTTCTCCGTTTTCTCCTAATAATATTAATATTATTATGTGCTTTAGATGATCTATAACTTTGATGGTCTTGACTTTGGCATCAGCAATTTTAGGGTTTAGTGACTCAGAGCATTACTTCATGCCATTTTCAAGATCTTGGCATTCACAAGAGGAACAATTACAATATTTCTTATGGAAGAATAAGGCAAACATGCCATACCTTATGAGACTGGATGGCGTTTCAAATGACAACTGCCAAAGGGGAAGTTTCCTTTCAGAACACAGAACGCACAGCACAGTCACTCAGGCCATTTGGGGCTGGCTTGGTTCCTAAGTTATTATAACAAAATGAGACTTGAACTACTGCCTAATTTCCTTGTATGATCCCTAATATTATTAAGGATTGTAATTGCATGAATTTTAAACAATGTGCTTGAATTTAATTTTACAGTTTATAATTCTGACATTGTTGACAGCTTTTTTAGTGTGTATTCTGTTATCCCGTTCAAAATGACGGTAAGCATTTTTAGAAATCTTTTATAACATTATTTAGGCAAAGGTGTACTTGACACTATATTTCCACATAAAATAATAATCCGTATACTTTATGTCTGTATGTGGAGCATGAGAAAACAAATAAAAATTAGGTAAAATGTAAATGTGATTTAGAGATGGAGAATGTGGAGCTTTTAAATTCATGAAAGTGTTCTATCACTTATCTACCTTCAGATTCCTATATGTAGCTCTTTCTGGCTACATGTCAGATTTCATGAAAATTCTCTTTATTTTTTTCTGACTATAAAAATTATCAACAAAGCAAATTAGTCAGAAAAAAAGAAAAAAAATGTTTTTAAAACAAAGAAAAATGTTAATTTTTAAAAACATCTTTCCTTTCATGCATTTTTAAATTAGATTTTTGTACATAGAAAATGAGACACAGAAGCATCTTTTAAAAAAAGCCTTTTCTATTCTTGTCTCTCTTTTTCTCCTATTCTCACTCCTGAGATCAAAGTCCGTGTTGTAATATATACTTTGTACATTGTAATATGTCCGTACTTTTTTCCCTCTTACTACTGAATAAAATTCCATTGAGTGGATAGATTATATTTTATTTATCCACTCATCAGTTAATGGACATTTGGATTATTTCTATATTTTGACTATTATGAATAAAGCAGCAATGAACATTCATGAATAAGATTGTGTGAGGATGTATTTTTTCTTTTTGCTTGGATATATAGCAAGGAGTCAAGGTGCAGAGTCGTATGGTAACACTGTATTTAATATTTTGAGGAACACCAGACTGTTTTCCAAAGTGGGTTCACATTTTACATTCCCACCAGTAGTCTGTGGGAATTCCACTTTCTCCACATCCTCATCAATACATGTTACTATCTGTACCTTTAATGATAGCTATCTAAGTGAGTTTGAAGTGGTGTCTCATTGTGCTTCTGATTTGCATTTCTCCTAAGACAAATAATGTCCACAGCATTTTCATATGCTTATTTGCCATTTGTATATCTTCCTTGGAGAATTGTCTATTTAGATCCTTTACTCATTTTTTAATTGAACTGTCTTTTAATTATTGAGTTGTAAAGTTTTTCTACAGATACTAGAGACAAGTCTCTTATTGGCTATATGCTTTGCAAATATTTTCTCCCATTTTGGGGGTTGTTTTTTCATTTTCCTGATAGTGTCCTTTGTAAAACAAGTGTTTTAAATTTTAATGAAGTCCAATTTATCCATTCTTTTGTTGCTTGTGCTTTTGGTGTCATATCTAAAAAGTCACCGACTAATCTAAGGACATTAAGATTCACATCTCTATTTTCTTCCAAGAGTTTTATGGTTTTAGCTCTTACATTTTATTCTTTGCTCCATTTTGAGTTAATTTTTGTGTAAGGTATGAAGTAGAGAATCCAACTTCATTTTTTGCATATCAGTATCATTTATTGTAAAGACCACTGCTTCTCCATTTGTCTTGGCACTCTTGTTAAAAATCAACTGACTAAAAGTTATGGTTAATTTCTAGACTCTCAACTCTATTACAGTGATCTGGGTATCTCTCCTCAAGCCACATCACACTGTCTTGATCACAACAGTATAGTAAATTCTGAAATTGAGAAGTATGAATCTTCTTCTTCTTCTTTTTCAAGACAGTTTTGGCCTTTTTTGAGTGCCTTGAATTTTAATATGAATTTTATGATCATCGTATAAATATCTGCAAAGAAGCCAGTTGGGCCTTTAACAAGACTGTGTTGAATCTATAGACCAACTGCCATCTTAGCAAAATTAAGTCTCTGATACATGAATACAGGATGTTTTTCCATTTATTTAGCTCTTCTTTAATTTCTTTCAACAATATTTTGTAGTGTTCAGAATAAAAGTTTGGGACTTATTTTATTAAATATATTCCTAAGTATTTTATTATTTTGATGTTATTTAAAGTTGTGTTCTTAATTTCATTTTCAGATTGTTCATTGCAAGTACATAAAAATACCACTGATTTCTGTGTATTGATCATATATTCTGCAAACTTGTTGAACCTTATTAGTTCTGATAGACAGTATTTTAATAAATTTGATAGGGACAGAGTAAAGGGACAAAGTAGGTGATTAAATAATTAATCCCACTAGGGGATTTTAAGGAGAGAAAAATGTATGGGAGACATCTGTAAGTTAATGATCACTCAAGAAAGCTGGTTTACTTAACCACAAAGCCAAGCAGGCTTGCTAGCAACAAAACCATGCAACAGAAGCATGAGACATGCCCTCCAAAAATAAAACAATGGTGGCATGAGACCCACATCCTGCCCAGTGAGTTCAGTAAGTTCATGATTCCTTGGACATGCTCCTCTGTGCACACTAAAGAAAATAAAAGGAAAAGGTGACAGTATACTAAAACCTGAGATGATTTACCATTTTTAGCATGTTACCACCTTTTTGCTCATTTCCATTGCGCCATGACAGTCTCGGCTTGACCATGTAGGGACAAAAAAAGTCCCCCGTCTGACATGGAGGAGGAACTGATGATGGAAGCCTGATGTCTACCCAAGAAAAAGGAAGAAGGTGGTCTGTCCCCCACTTCTCTCTTTTCCTTTGATTGTAAAACTGTAGCCCACTAAGTTCTTGGGGCACGGCACCCTCTCATTAGCCTGCTTGTAAGACTCACAAGCATCCTACTCTAAAAAATCCCTTCTTATCTATCACTTTGCCTCTCACTGAATTCTTTCTGCGCTGAGACATAAAGAACCGGAACTCCTCAGAGCCACCCAAAACACGACCTATCGGTTTCAGATTCCTTGGAATCTTGGGATTTTTGACCTACAAGATCACGTTATATACAAAGACAGATAGTTTTACTTCTTCCTTTTCAATCTGGATGACTTTTATTTCATTTTCTTGCCTAACTTCCCTGGTTAGAACCTGCAGTACAATGTTGAATAGAATATTATTGTCTTATTCCTGATCTTAGGGAGAGAGCATTAAGTTTTTCACTGAAAGTTTTCATTTATATGTAGGAGGTCAGCTGTAGGTAAGTATTTTGTAGATGTTTGTTTTCAAGTTGAGGAAATTCTCCTCCATTACTAATTTTCTGAGAGTGTTTATCATGAATTGGTGTTAAATTTTGTCAAATACTATTTCTGAATACAGTATTATAATCAGGTGACTTTTTTCTTTAGCCAGAAAATAAGGTGATTGTATTGTTTGATTTTCAAATATTGAAACAGAATGCATTCCTGGAACACAACCACATTAGTCTTTGTGTTTAATTATTTTAAAATACTGCTGAATATCTATTTGCCAAAATTTTGTATAAAACTTTGGCCTCTCAATTCATGAATGATATTGGTTTGTGGTTTTCTTTCACGCACCGTTGCTGGTCTTGTTTGTTATCAGGATAATATTTTCATTCATGGGCAATCTTGAACTTTCAATTGGTTTACTAGACCATTTACATTGAATGGTATTATTGTTACATTAAGGTTTAATAAGTCTGCCATTTTATTTTTTGGTTTTTATTTATTCTATCTGTTTTTCAGTCTCTAGTTATTTTCTCCCTGTATTATTATAGGTTATTTGAACATATTTTATTTTATTATTTCTATAGTTTTTTACATGAACATATTTTAGAATTCCATTTTGATTTATCTGTGGTGTTCTTGAATACATCATCCTTATAATAAGCCTTTTTAGTTGTCTAGATATTACATTATATACACAGATATCAAAGTCTGGTAGTTTTTTTATTTTACCAATTCCAATTAAGTATAGAAAAATTACTTCCTTTTACATTTCTTACCCTCTCCATTTTTGATATAATTGTTTTAAATATCTCCTCTAATATATTAAGAACCACATTAGATAGTGATGTAATTTTTACTTCAACCATCAAAAATTTTAAAAACTCAAAGAGAAGGGGGGAAATGTGTCATATTTAGCCATATTTTAACTCTGCTGTTATTTATGCCTTTCTGATGTTTCAAGATTCCTTCATTTAACATTTCCCGTTTAGAGAAGTTTCTTCAGCCAAACTTTAGAGTAGGTATATGCTGGAGACAAATGGACGGATGCTTTAAAATCTTTGCATGATAATTCTAACATCTATATCACCTTGATGATGGTATTGTTGATTGTCTTTTTTCATTCCATTTGATATTATCCTAGTTCTTGTAATGATAAGTGGAATTTTATTGGAACCTGGACATTTTGGTGTTATAACACTCTGAATCTTACTTAAGTCTTGCTTTAACAGTCAAGCCTCCTATGAAACTCTTCTGGAGAGTGAAGACAGGATGTTGCCTCATTACTGCCTGGTGGGAATAGAAGTCAAGGTTCTCCACTCTGGCTCCACTGACTCAGTAGGGGAGGGTCTCCTTGTTACCACTGGGAAGGACTTGGGGTTCTGACTCTCCACTAGGACTCTGAAAACACTGCCCTAGCTGGGAGGGGAGAAACACCTCCATTTCAAGGAGATCTCAAAGAATGTTTACCTATATTGATGACATCAAAGATCAGAGAGGTCCTACCTTCTGAAATGTCATTGCCCTGAGTATGTTCATCTACAATTCCACCCCAAAATTAGATCCACCCCATGAGAGCTGGAGAAAGAGATCCAGAGCCAGTAGTGTACTGGAGCCATCTCCACTGTATGATAAAACCATTTTCCCCAAATTCATATTTGGTGACATCTCATTGGTGGCTTAAAATTGACGATATGGGCTTTTTATTTTTCTCAGATACCCCAGTGTTAAATATTTACAAGCACAGAATTACTAAAACTGTCTCCTACCCCAATAAAATGGACTTGAAATAGAAATTTGAGAAAAATTAGGTTTTAATTTCTTGCATATGTGAGTTGTAGAATTGAGGGAAAAATCTGCTACACTTTACTTCATACGGGTAATGACATATGAATGAAACTTTGGGAGGTGTAACTTTTGTTCACAGTTTTTCAGTACTATATACCAAAATTACTTTACCTTATATCTTCAGGGAGAAAACGTATTTAAGTGAAAAATTTATGTAATGCTTAGATTATCATAATAACCATTCTAAATGACCATCTGACTATGAGATTAGTGGTCAGACAGACTCTCTCTTCATTCACTTAACACTTATTAAATAAGTATTTATGAGGTGCTTATTATGTGACTGAAACTGTACTGTTTGTGTTGGACAGAGAGAAGACAAAGAAGTAAATAAGTGAATTTATATAATTTGCTGAAGTAAATAAATGAATTTAATTTGCTTAATTAAATAAAGGCTACAATGAAAATACCACGGGATGATGTAAAATACAGTGATTTGAGAATGTTCTACAACTGGGTGATCAGTGAAGAAATCTCAAAAGATATATCAATCTTTGAATTGAGACTTGAATAACAAGCAAAAGACATCCATGTTGAAAATTCAGGGCAAATGTATAAGGGTGAGATGTGTAAAGACAGTCAGATTTTACTAGTCAACACATATAAAACTGTAATATGACTCTCTCAGAAAATAGTGCCTCAATATCACAATATAAAAACAGTAGAGAGGAGAGGGGGAAGATGGCAGAAGAGTAAGATGCGGAGATCACCTTCCTCCCAACAGATACATCAGAAATACATCTACACATGGAACAACTCCTAGAGAACACCGACTGAACACAGGCAGAAGACCTCAGACCTCCCAAAAGGCAAGAAACTCCCCACATACCTGGGTAGGGCAAAAGAAAAAAGAAAAAACAGAGACAGAAGAATAGGGACGGGACCTGCACCACTGGGAGGGAGCTGTGAAGGAGGAAAGGTTTCCATACACTAGAAGTCCCTTCATGGGGCGGAGACTGCGGGGGGCAGGGGGGGAAGCTTCAGAGCCATGGAGGAGAGCACAGTAACAGGGTGCGGAGGGCAAAGCGGAGAGATTCCTGCCCAGAGGATCGGTGCTGACCAGCACTCACCAGCCCAAGAGGCTTGTCTGCTCACCCGCTGGGATGGGCGGGGGCTGGGAGCGGAAGCTCGGGCTTCGGAGGTCAGATCCCAGGGAGAGGACTGGGGTTGGCGGCATGAACACAGTCTGAAGGGGCTAGTGCACCACAGCTGGTGGGGAGGGAGTCTGGGAAAACTCTGGAGGGCAGAAGACACAAGAGACTTTTTCTTGCCTCTTTGTTTCCTGGTGCGCGAGGAGGGGGGATTAAGAGCACCACTTAAAGGAGCTCCAGAGTCATGGGAGGGAGCTGTGAAGGAGGAAAGGTTTCCATACACTAGAAGTCCCTTCATGGGGCGGAGACTGCGGGGGGCAGGGGGGGAAGCTTCAGAGCCATGGAGGAGAGCACAGTAACAGGGTGCGGAGGGCAAAGCGGAGAGATTCCTGCCCAGAGGATCGGTGCTGACCAGCACTCACCAGCCCAAGAGGCTTGTCTGCTCACCCGCTGGGATGGGCGGGGGCTGGGAGCGGAAGCTCGGGCTTCGGAGGTCAGATCCCAGGGAGAGGACTGGGGTTGGCGGCATGAACACAGTCTGAAGGGGCTAGTGCACCACAGCTGGTGGGGAGGGAGTCTGGGAAAGCTCCTAGAGAACACATGGCGCGCCTCAGGCTGGTGCAACGTCACGTCAGCCTCTGCCGCCGCAGGTTCGCCTCGCATCCGTACCCCTCCCTCCCCCCGGCCTGAGTGAGCCAGAAGCCCTGAAGCAGCTGCTCCTTTAACCCCATCCTGTCTGAGCGAAGAACAAACGCCCTCAGTTGATCTACACGCAGAGGAGGGTCCAAATCCAAAGCTGAACCCCAGGAGCTGTGCGAACACAGAGAGAAAGGGAAATCTCTCCCAGCAGCCTCAGCAGCAGTGGATTAAAGCTCCACAATCAACTTGATGTATCTGCACCTGTGGAATGCCTGAATAGACAATGAATCATCCACAATTGAGGAGGTGGACTTTGGGAGCAAAAATATACGTATATATTTTTTTCCCTTTTTCTCTTTTTGTCAGTGTGCATGTGTATGCTTCCATGTGAGATTTTGTCTGTATAGCTTTGTTTTCACCATTTGTCCTAGGGTTATGTCCGTCTGTTTTTTTATTTGTTTTTACTTAAAAAAATTCTTTTTCTTAATAATAATTTTTTATTTTAATAACTTTATTTTATCTTACTTTATTTTATTTTATCCTCTTTCCTTCTTTCTTTCTTCTCTTTCTTTCTTTCATTCATTCTTTCTTCTTTTTCTCCCTTTTATTCTGAGCCGTGTGGATGAAAGGCTCTTGGTGCTCCAGCCAGGAGTCAGTGCTGTGCCTCTGAGGTGGGAGAGCCAAGTTCAGGACACTGGTCCACAAGAGACCTCCCAGCTCCACGTAATATCAAACAGCGAAAATCTCCCAGAGATCTCCATCTCAACACCAACACCCAGCTTCACTCAACGACCAGCAAGCTACAGTGGTGGACATCCTATGCCAAACAACTAGCAAGACAGGAACACAACCCCACCCATTAGCAGAGGGCTGCCTAAAATCATAATAAGGCCACACAGTAACTTAAGCAAAATGAGAAGACAGAAAAACACACAGCAGATGAAGGAACAAGATAAAAACCCACCAAACGTAACAAATGAAGAGGAAATAGGCAGTCAACCTGAAAAAGACTTCAGAATAATGATAGTAAAGATGATCCAAAATCTTGGAAATAGAATAGAGAAAATGCAAGAAACATTTAACAAGGACCTAGAAGAACTAAAGAGGAA
>NC_041217.1:15255869-15259909 GCF_002837175.3 Physeter macrocephalus
AGTGACCTGGGAGATAAAATAGTGGAAATAACTACCACAAAGCAGAATAAAGAAAAAAGAATGAAAAGAACTGAGGACAGTCTCAGGGACCTCTGGGACAACATTAAATGCACCAACATTCGAATTATAGGGGTCCCAGAAGAAGAAGAGAAAAAGAAAGGGACTGAGAAAATATTTGAAGAGATTATAGTTGAAAAGTTCCCTAATATGAGAAATGAAATAGTTAATCAAGTCCAGGAAACACAGAGAGTCCCATACAGGATAAATCCAAGGAGAAACATGCCAAGACATATATTAATCAAACAGTCAAAAATTAAATACAAAGAAAACAAATTAAAAGCAGCAAGGGAAAAACAACAGATAACACACAAGGGAATCCCCATAAGGTTAACAGCTGATTTTTCAGCAGAAACTCTGCAAGCCAGAAGGGACTGGCAGGACATATTTAAAGTGATGAAGGAGAAAAACTTAAAACCAAGATTACTCTAGCCAGCAAGGATCTCACTCAGATTCGACAGAGAAATTAAAACCTTCACAGTCAAGCAAAACCTGAGAGAGTTCAGCACCACCAAACCAGCTTTACAACAAATGCTAAAGGAACTTCTCTAGGCAAGAAACACAAGAGAAGGAAAAGACCTACAAGAACAACCCGAAACAATTCAGTAAATGGTAATAGGACCATACATATCGATAATTACCTTAAATGTAAATGGATTAAATGCTCCCACCAAAACACACAGACTTGCTAAATGGATACAGAAACAAGATCCATAAATATGCTGTCTACAAGAGACCCACTTCAGACCTAGGGACACATACAGACTGAAAGTGAAGGGATGGAAAAAGATATTGCATGCAAATGGAAATCAAAAGAAAGCTGGAGTAGCAATTCTCATATCAGACAAAATAGACTTTAAAGTAAAAACTATAACAAGAGACAAAGAAGGACACTATATAATGATCAAGGGTTCGATCCATGAAGAAGATATAACAATTGTAAATATTTATGCACCCAACATAGGAGCACCTCAATACATAAGGCAAATACTAACAGCCATAAAAGGGGAAATCGACAGTAACACAATCATAGTAGGGGACTTTAACACCCCACTTTCACCAATGGACAGATCATCCAAAATGAAAATAAATAAGGAAACACAAGCTTTAAATGATACATTACACAAGATGGACTTAATTGATATTTATAGGACATTCCATCCAAAAACAACAGAATACACATTTTTCTCAAGTGCTCATGGAACATTCTCCAGGATAGATCATATATTGGGTCACAAATCTAGCCTTGGCAAATTTAAGAAAATTGAAATCATATCAAGTATCTTTTCTGACCACAACGCTATGAGACTAGATATCAATTACAGGAAAAGATCTGTAAAAAATACAAACACATGGAGGCTAAACAATACACTACTTAATAACGAAGTGATCACTGAAGAAATCAAAGAGGAAATCAAAAAATACTTAGAAACAAATGACAATGGAGACACGACGACCCAAAACCTATGGGATGCAGCAAAAGCAGTTCTAAGAGGGAAGTTTATAGCAATACAATCCTACCTTAAGAAACAGGAAACATCTCGTATAAACAACCTAACTTTGCACCTAAAGCAATTAGAGAAAGAAGAACAAAAGAACCCCAAATTTAGCAGAAGGAAAGAAATCATAAAGATCAGATCAGAAATAAATGAAAAAGAAATGAAGGAAACAATAGCAAAGATCAATAAAACTAAAAGCTGGTTCTTTGAGAAGATAAATAAAATTGATAAACCATTAGCCAGACTCATCAAGAATAAAAGGGAGAAGACTCAAATCAATAGAATTAGAAATGAAAAAGGAGATGTAACAACTGACACTGCAGAAATACAAAAGATTATTAGAGATTACTACAAGCAACTGTATGCCAATAAAATGGACAACCTGGAAGAAATGGACAAATTCTTAGAAATGCACAAGCTGCCGAGACTGAACCAGGAAGAAATAGAAAATATGAACAGACCAATCACAAGCACTGAAATTGAAACTGTGATTAAAAATCTTCCAACACACAAAAGCCCAGGACCAGATGGCTTCACAGGCGAATTCTATCAAACATTTAGAGAAGAGTTAACATCTATCCTTCTCAAACTCTTCCAAAAGATAGCAGAGGGAGGAACACTCCCAAACTCATTCTATGAGGCCACCATCACCCTGATACCAAAACCAGACAAAGACGTCACAAAGAAAGAAAACTACAGGCCAATATCACTGATGAACATAGATGCAAAAATCCTCAACAAAATACTAGCAAACAGAATCCAACAGCACATTAAAAGGATCATACACCATGATCAAGTGGGGTTTATTCCAGGAATGCAAGGATTCTTCAATATATGCAAATCAATCAACGTGATACACCATATCAACAAACTGAAGGAGAAAAACCATATGATCATCTCAATAGATGCAGAGAAAGCTTTTGACAAAATTCAACACCCATTTATGATAATAACCCTGCAGAAAGTAGGCACAGAGGGAACTTTCCTCAACATAATAAAGGCCATCTATGAAAAACCCACAGCCAACATTGTCTTCAATGGTGAAAACTAAAACCATTTCCACTAAGATCAGGAAGAAGACAAGGTTGCCCACTCTCACCACTCTTACTCAACATAGTTTTGGAAGTTTTAGCCACAGCAATCAGAGAAGAAAAAGAAATAAAAGGAATCCAAATCAGAAAAGAAGAAGTAAAGCTGTCACTGTTTGCAGATGACATGATACTCTACATAGAGAATCCCAAAGATGCTACCAGAAAACTACTAGAGCTAATCAATGAATTTGGTAAAGTAACAGGATACAAAATTAATGCAAAGAAATCTCTGGCATTCCTATACACTAGTGATGAAAAATCTGAGAGTGAAGTTAAGAAAACACTTGCATTTACCATTGCAACAAAAAGAATAAAATGTCTAGGAATAAGCCTACCTACGGAGACAAAAGACCTGTATGCAAACAATTATAAGACACTGATGAAAGAAATTAAAGATGATACAAATAGATGGAAAGATATACCATGTTCATGGATTGGAAGAATCAACATTGTGAAAATGACTCTACTACCTAAAGCAATCTACAGATTCAATGCAATCCCTATGAAACTACCACTCCATTTTTCACAGAACTAGAAAAAGTTTCACAATTTGTATGGATACACAAAGGACCCCGAATAGCCAAAGCAATCTTGAGAATGAAAAATGGAGCTGGAGGAATCAGGCTCCCTGACTTCAGATTATACTACAAAGCTACAGTAATTAAGACATAATGGGGGCTTCCCTGGTGGCGCACTGGTTGCGAGTCCGCCTGCCGATGCAGGGGACACGGGTTCGTGCCCCCCTGTGCCCCACAACGGGAGAGGCCACAACAGTGAGAGGCCCGCATACCACACACAAAAAAAAAAAAACCAAAAAACAAAAAACAAACAAACAAAAACAAACAAACGAAAAAAAAGACAGAATGGTACTGGCACAAAAACAGAAATACAGATCAATGGAACAGGATAGAAAGCCCAGAGATAAACCTATGTACATATGGTCACCTTATCTTTGACAAAGGAGGCAAGAATACTCTTGCACTGCTGGTGGGAATGTAAATTGATATGGCCACTATGGAGAACAATATGGAGGTTCCTTAAAAAACTACAAATAGAACTACCATACGACCCAGCAATCACACTACTGGGCATATACCCTAAGAAAACCACAATTCAAAAGAGTCATGTACCAAAATGTTCACTGCAGCTCCATTTACAATAGCCAGGATATGGAAGCAACCTAAGTGTCCATCATTGAATGAATGGATTGAATGGATAAAATGTGGCACATACATATATACAATGGAATATTAGCCATAAAAGGAAACGAAATTGTGTTATTTGTAGTGAGGTGGAAGGACCTAGAGTCTGTCATACAGAGTGAAGCAAGTCAGAAAGAGAAAAACAAATACCATATGCTAACACATATATAAGGAATCTAAGAAAAAAAAAT
>NC_041217.1:15259996-15269216 GCF_002837175.3 Physeter macrocephalus
CATGGCACAGGGAGATCAGCTAGGTGGTTTGTGACCACCTAGAGGGGTGGGATAGGGAGGGTGGGAGGAAGGGAGATGCACGAGGGAAGAGATATGGGAACATATGTATATGTATAACTGATTCACTTTGTTATAAAGCAGAAACTAACACACCATTGTAAAGCAATTATACTCCAATAAAGATGTTAAAAAAAAAAACAGTAGAGATTGCCTTTTAGTTATTTTTCTACCTCCCAGCTTTCCAATGAAGCATATCACACACTAAGTTTAATCTGAAAGTCTTCAAATCCATATTAGCTCACTTTATATTTGGCTTTTATTTGTTAAAAGTTTTTAATGCATGCTCCAAATTATACCACAAATATATTTTGCCTTGAAATTATTATCATTCCATTGTAACTTAAAAAAATTTTCTTTTTCTTTAACCAGATTGTGGTTTATGCGCTTGGCCACTGCATTCTCAACTATTTGCAAGAGAATAAGTAATTATTAAAAATTAATACAATCATTGAATTGGTTCTTCAAGGTAAATTTGCCTTTTATCTACTTTCATGTGGTAATATAATCAGAACAGGTAAAAAGCTCCAGCTGAAGACAGCACATTCAAGTATGGAGCTGCTTTTCCTGATGTATAATACAATCTGTGTTCATATAGGTCAGACATCTATATTTGTGATGTTGGTAATTAAAATTAATAAAATGATAAAAACCCATTGTACTGTTAGAGAAAAGGTTAAAAGAAATTTAGACCAGAGCTATCATAATTTCCATTTGGATCTATGTGTAAGTGACTTTTGCTATACCATCTTCTATGGAATTTGGGAGGAAAACTGTTCTTGTTTACTTTATATCACTTATTAATATTAATTCACCAGTAATTCCAAGACACATACTTAAATTACTTCATTGTTTACTTGGAACCCCCAGCTTCCAAGTTTTTTGACAACTGTAAAATGGACCGCCCAAGTAGCCTTATATTTTATATTCATATTAAAAGTTGCACAGAAAGACCAAGAAAGCAACCACCTCTTTGAAATGCAAGCACACATACAGAGGACTTCCTGATATAGCCTTCAGTATCACTAATAGACCATCTCCTAAATTAGTTTCTGGCAGAGAGCAATTCTTTACCTTCAATAGTGAGAACTCACCTGATCGCACAGGAAGCTATTGTTTCTAGTGCCAACTTTATCACAGTCACAGGGTTTGCAAACATCTATGGCTGAAGGATCTGCACCAACTTGTCGGAAAAAGTAATCCTTACACAGCTCACAGTTCTTCCCTGCATCGGGGAAAGGTTATGCTTTATGACTTCCAATTCATTACAATCAGCTGCATAATTCAAAATTAAAGACTGTATTCCTTTGAGGGAATTCTGTAATTTTAGGGATGTCCATTTTAATGCACCTTTCATCTCTACCTGCCAATTTAGTGATCCACAGCATATGAAACAATGAACCTGTTACAAACTGTGCTCTACTTCATTAAACTCCCATCTGTTATATACCACACTTCTAAAAAGCTGTGCTTTGTAGGGGCCCATACATTTTGAAAGAGTTTGTTTCCAAACTTAAAATTTTTATTTCTAGGACCAGGTACTGAATCTAAATCAAATATGAGAAATTTCTACATTCGTGGTAGATGATAGCTCTACAGTTGGAAGCAAATAAGCGTATATTATTCAAATATTTTTCCAGAACTAAATCTTATAAAATAGAAGACTGCTTTTAATATAATTTACTATTTCATAGTTAATGTGATTAAAAGCAAATGCTTCTGTTAGTACTCATGGCAATTATTTTTTATTTCAAATATAAAAATAGAATTTTATATTTAACTACATCAAATAAATTTCATATTAAATATTAGAATATCTTGACACATTAGAAATATGAGGTAATTTCTACTGTTTACAATTTATTATTCAGAAAATTTCCCTTTCCATTTTATATAAGAAAGCAATCTAAACTACAGGGAGTTTCTAAACTAAATGTGAGTAGCATATCAGATCACTGAAATTGAAATAAAACTGAAGGCTATCAATTCCCCCTTTAAACATGATGTACTCTTCCTCAAATATTGCTGAAACTGGCCCAATATTAGAAAACTATGAAAACAACTTAATCAAATGAAAAACTCACACTCTAATGGATCTTGGCTGTGGACAAATTAAATGGATTTATAATATGTCTAGAATATTTCCATTTCTATATGCTGAGGACTCCCAAATTTATATCTCCAATCTAGAAATCTCTCCTTTATTTATCATTCAATGAATATTTATTGAGTGATTACCATGTTCCAAACTCTGTGCTAAAGGCTGAGGAAAATACAAACTGCACCCTTTTCACAAAGTTACCTTATAGTCTAGCAGGTAAGATGAATCCTAATTAAATTATTACAGGAATAAATATATATTTACAAACTGTGATAACCATAAGATGCCACTAAAGTATATAGATTATACTGACCCTCTCTGAAGCATCATGGAAGGCTTTCTTTAAGAAAGGAGTTTCAGAACTGTGTTTCTGACTGCCCCAAAGACAGTTTCTTCTTTGTTTCTTGGAAACACACAGTGAACCTGTCCAAAACAGAACTTGCCATCTTCTCCCTCAATTTGATCCTCCTGTATTTCCTATCTCAATGGCTGGTACCAACGTTGACCATGTTGCTCAAACTGGAATGTTAGGCATAAGTTTTGACTCTTCTTCCTTCCCTTACCTACACTCTGCACCTTGCTCAGAAAATGCTGTCACTGTCTACCCTAAGTGTCTATTGGATCCGCTCATCTCTATCCACACCACCCTAAATGTTTTCCCGCATTACTTCTCATCTGGACCATTGCAATATCTGACTAACGTTTTTTTCTCAAACCACTTTTGACTCTCTCCAATCCATTCTCCACTTTATAACCAGATGGGTCTTTAAATAACACAAAATTCCTTTCCTTAAGTCCCCTTAAGTGGCATCTCCTTAACCTTAGGATAGAAGCCAATCTCCTTATCATGGTTTAGAGAGCCCTCCAGTATCTGGGCTCTGCCTTTCTTCCTAGAGCCTTTTCTAACAATCAGCCATTTGCACTTTCATCAGTTCTTCAAGGGCGCCATGTTTCTCTCTCCTCTAGGCCATTGAACAACTGTTTCTCTTACTGGAAAACTTTGTTCACGCTCCTAATCCCCAACCCCGCTCCTTCCCCTGGTTAACTCCTACTATACTTCCCCATCTTAGCACTCATCAGACTTTTTTTTTTTTTTGCTGTACGCGGGCCTCTCACTGTTGTGGCCTCTCCCATTGCGGAGCACAGGCTCCGGACGTGCAGGCTCAGCGGCCATGGCTCACGGTCCTAGCCGCTCTGCAGCATGTGGGATCTTCCAAGACCAGGGCATGAACCAGTGTCCCCTGCATCGGCTGGCGGACTCTCAACCACTGCATCACCAGGGAAGCCCAGACAACTTTTTAATTGTTCCTTTAATAGGGTGCCTTTACCACCATGTAATAATCCATACAAAGACAAGAAAATTCATCATCTTGTTAATCCTTATATTCCCAGCACCTAGCCAAGAGCTTGTCCCACTTTAGTTTATCAATAATTATCTAACAAATTCATTCATGCTTCAGAGTAGCACACTTTCAAACCCATCAGACTTGGGCCATTATATTTTACAAATTCAGACATTGTCTATTTCTGCTTTTAACATATCAGCCTTTCAGAAAAGAGTAATTTTTTAATGACTAGTCAAAATGCTGGATGGTTTTAGGGACAAGACTCTAATAATTATTTTATGCATTTAATGAACATTTTTAAAAAGAGTATTCCTATTACTAGAGTCCATGCCAAATCTGAATGATTGTAAACCTCTCTACATGGGAATCCAGACACAATGGAAGATCAGGGGTCACACAGAAAACTTATTTCAAGGATATATATACTCAGAATAATACAGTAATTCCTGATGTATCCAAAATATATTCATGATCTAATCAAATGATGTGAAATAATTTTTAAAAAAAAACCATTTTCCTGAAAATACATAGTCTAAGACTAGAGTGTTATATCTGAAAACTACCTAATCATTTGGAACATGAAGATTCAGTAAACCAGAGCGGTTTTCAAACTTAATGGTATGAAAGCACTTTCTTAAATAAGATAGCAATAACATAATTTAAAATAATATGCAATATACATAGAAGCACATGGGCTTCAAGACCAAGTCAGCTTCTGTTATTTGTGTTATTTGCTAGTTACCTGTAGTGTTATGCTCACAGTCATCACAAACTCCTCCACCTCCTCTGTGGTGTTCAAATGGAAAGGGATCCACTGAGATGTTGTAGTGGCAGCTTCTGGAATGGCTGTTGCATTCACAGAGTTTACAATTGAAGGCATGAACTTGATCACTTTGGCGAAAAGGCTTGTCATTATAAAGAGGCAGGCACTGATCACACTAGAACAATAAAGTAATATCAGAATGATAAATATATAAAGTTGTGCTTTGTTTCTTCTTATTTACATATCCGGCACTTTCACTAGACAGAAAGCTAATATCAAAGAGTTGAAAGTCAGCAACTATTGTATTTTTAAAAGTGTTTTATAAATCAGAAATTAGCATATTACAGTCATGGTAGTGCAGAATTGTAAAAGTGACAATGCAAGCTGAAACCATTTAAAGTGATCTTAATAACCAATGGGGAAAATTATGATTGTTCCACAATCTGAAATTTTTTGTGAAAACATTAAAAGCTTGACTTCCAAGTCCTGGTTCCACAAGTAAAGAGCTTAGAATTGCCACTCCACCCTAACAAAAAATAAAAAGTTGAACAGACTGAAAAATCAACAACTCTCCCTGGATCCCTAAATGGGGGACACAGGGCAAACATCTGTCCCCAAGATTGGAGAGACAGGCAAATAAAGGGAGTCTCAGCTATAGGATCAAAGACTCACTAGCGGAAACTTCCATGGGAACTAATGCTGGGGTAGAAAATCTGAATTATAATTGATATATTGCTGGCAGTTCACTGTGCACAAGTCTGAAAATTGAAAACTCCAGGGTAGTATAGTTATAAGGGGCCCTCACCATTCTGTGAGATTTTCTTCCAGCAGCTTGACCAGGTTCTCACAGTAAATGAACTCAGGGGAAAATCCCCAGGTGCTTCTGGCAGAGGGAGAAGAAAGGAAGCATTTCGAAGTACATCAGAGCACTCTGTTCTTAACGATACCTGCCTCGGGATAAATTAGTTAACCAGAGCCTAACGGACCTAGAGAAAGGAAATGCTCAACTCCAGCCCCCTCTAGTCACTCTGTCCCACCTAAAGGGGAGGTGGGGAGAAGGGACAAAGAGGCACACATGAAGTTCACAGTCCAGAGGCAAAGGCTTACTAAAAGACTGAAAACTAAAGGGAAATAGAAAATAGTAAAACTAACATTTAATAATCATAAGAATATAGAACACTTGCCCTCCCCTCACTCCTCACCAGCACATTGCTAAAAACCTATTTACCACAGTTCCTCTCACTTGGCACATCATGTCTGGCTTTCAAGAAAAAAATTACAAGGCATACCAGAAAGCAAAAAACACAATTTGAAGAGAAAAAGCAAGCATCAGAACCAGATATGACAGAGATATTGATGTTAGAATTATCAGGCAAGGAATTTTAAACAACTATGATTAATATGCTAAGTGCCCTAACGGATAAAGTACACAGCATGCAAGAACAGATGGGCAATATAAGCAGAGTGATGGAAATTCTACAAAAGAACCAAAAAGAAATGCCAGAGATCAAAAACACTGTACCAGAAATGAAGAATGCCTCTGATGAGTTTAGTAGTAGATTGGATAAGGCTGCGGAAAGAATCTCTGAGCTAGATGATATAGCAATAGAAACCTCAAAAATTGAAAAGCAAAAAGAACGAAGACTGAAAAATCAGAACAGAAAATCCAAGGACTGTGGAACAACTACAAAAGGTGCAACATACGTATAATGGGAAGGAAACGAGAGGGAGAATGGAATAGAAGAAATATTTGAAACAACAATAACTGAGAATCTCCCCAACTTAATGTCAGACACCAAACCACAGATCCAAGAAGCTCAGAAAACACCAAGAAAGATAAATGCCAAAAAGCAAACAAAAAACCCCACTATACCTAGGCATATCATTTTCAAACTACAGAAAATCAAAGATAAAGAAAAAATTCAGAAAGAGAAACCAAAGTTAAAATACACCTAACCTATATAGTAACAAAGAATTATATCTAACTTCTCCTCAGAAAACATGCAAGCAAGAAGTGTGAAGTACTTAAACTGTTGAGAGAAAAAAAACTACCAACCTAGAATTCTGCACTCTGCAAAATTATCTTACAAAAGTGAAGGAGAAATAAAGACTTGTCAGACAAACACAAATTGTGAAAATGTGTCACCAGTAGACCCTACTTGCAAGAAAGGTTAAAAGAAGTTTTCTAGAGAAAAGGAAAATAATATACATCAGAAACTAGGAAGAGAGGAAGAGCATCAAAGAAGGATAAGGGAAGATAAAACTGTAAAAACTTCCTATCAGTTACAAATGTAAAGGGAAACAGAAAACAATAAAACTAACAATAAACTGTAATTTAATATTAGAAACTTTGAGAATTATTTTCCTTGTAAAAAAATCATTCAGTATCTTGAATAATGCTTGCTTTCTTATTCTGTAAATTTCCATATTGAGCAAGCATCTTTTCTAAGCCTTGAGAATTGTCATACTTCTTTCTAAGTATGGATCAGCCTGCTTCCATCATTTTCATGTTTGTGCTTTCACTGACATGCAATATCTCTGAGATTCCTTTAATGTAAAGTTTTGGTTGGCATCATTTCCTCTAGGACATCTTTACCTATTTATCACAACCAATGTCCTCATTTATGCTAAATTCACATTCATTAAGTTGTCCTGGCTGCATAGATAAAGTATTTCAAATGTGACAGTGATCAGCTATTTGTTCTCTACAAAGAAATGTTTAATTGAAATTTCACTCCCAAAACATTCTTTCTTTCCATCTTTGTTGGCCAATTCTTCTGTTTTGAATATTCATATTTATAAAATGTCACATGGGTTTATCACTTTAAAAGAGGTTAGACCACTACAAGCTTCTCTGTGAATAAACTGATTAATGGATGTGCACTGACCAGTCACCAATAGAGTGAAAGAAGCTGCATGATTGGTCACTGATCATGATGTGCAACAGTTATATATATATAATTTGTAGACTGACAAGCCAGCAGCAAAATTTGTATTTTATGAAATTACTTACAGATAATATACCATGATAACTAATATTTGAACCATGTTTTTAGAGGACTGGTGTTTAACTAAAACAGACCTGTTATGTACTGGATCAATTAAAGCTAGAAATTTTTTTTAATTAGTGCTTTTAGCATCTAATATACATATCATTTATGGACAAAGCAAAATTTATTCCATAGATTAAGGAATTATTCATGGGAACTGTGTTAAAATTTTAGCATAATTATGTACTTAATAAAAGTAATACTATCCTTTTCATAAAATAAATAAATGAAGTAGAAAATAAAAATCACTGATAATTCAACTGCCAAATGATAAACTACAATATTTTAATGACTTTTTTCAAAACTTATAAAAGTGTATTTTTTTCCTTTTTCTCAAAATTAGGAATACACAAAAACACACACATACACATATATAACCCATACTATTACACAGTCTCTTATCATTAAATATCATGAATTTTATTGCATTACTTATCATATTATTCATAAAATAACTTATTTACCCAGTCTTCAACTACAGCAAAACACTTTGCTTCTTCTTTTTTGTTTTTCTTGTGGATATTTCCTTAACAAAATTATAAGTGATAAAGTTATATCATAAGAATGTAAATATTTTAAAAGATTTTGTGAGGGCTTCCCTGGTGGCGCAGTGGTTGAGAGTCCACCTGCCGATGCAGGGGACACGGGTTTGTGCCCCGGTCCGGGAAGATCCCACATGCCGTGGAGCAGATGGGCCCGTGAGCCATGGCTACTGAGCCTGCGCGTCTGGAGCCTGTGCTCCACAACAGGAGGGGCCACAACAGTGAGAGTCCCACGTACCGCAAAAAAAAAAAAAAAAAAGATTTTGTGAAATATGACCACTTTCTTCTAGAAAAATTAAACTAATTTATAATCCCACAAGTAGTATCTGAGTACGTCCATTTTCTTATGTTCTGCTCATCTAAAGTCTATGATTATCTCTTCACTATTTTGATTTTAGAAAAGTATCAATCACTGTTTCAGTATGTATGTTGTTGATTACTAGTAAGGTTTTATATTTTTCATCTAGTTTTGATAAAATATAATATTTTTGTGAGAAAATTGATCATTTTTATTTTACATATTCATTTTTTCTTATTGCTTTTAAATATCTTTTCATATATTAGGTACATTTTTCTTTGCCTATCAAATAGTGAGGATTTAGTTCATAATTTTCAATATATACTTATATTTTATTTTCTTTTTCTACTTTACTTCTACATTATTGGCCAAAAATTTTAGCACCATAGTTAATAAGTATGTCATAGTGGTGACCGTGGATGTATTTGTATTATTTCTGACTTTAATGGAAATGTCTTTAATATTACAACTTTTATAATGATGTTGACTATTGATTTTAGGTAGATGATCTTTATCACTTAAAAGGAGAAATCTCTATTCCAAAATAAACAAGGTGATTTTACATAAAAACAAAATATTGTCAATTTTATTAAATGTTCTGAATCAACTGACCTATTGAACTGAAAAATTATGTTATAGGTTAACACGTTAATTAAAATCTATGCTTGCATTCTTAGAATAAGCTCAACATCGTTAATGGTAAATAATAATGGTAAATAATGGTTAAAGTTATGTAGGATTTCTGCATTTATAGTCATAAATTCTATTGCTCCATGTTTTTATACAGACATTAAAATAAATAAAACATTAAAAAACTTTAATAAGGAATAAATACGTATTTGTATTTATCAAGTTAATTTCAATGTCTGAATGATAAACAAATTTTCATTTTGTACACTAAAACCTATTATAGTTTGTCAAGTTACACTGCATTTAAATTATGATTTTTTTTTAAACATCTTTATTGGAGTATAATTGCTTTACAATGGTCTGGTAGTTTCTGCTTTACAACAAAGTGAGTCAGCTATACATATACATATGTTCCCATATCTCTTCCCTCTTG
>NC_041217.1:15270579-15293421 GCF_002837175.3 Physeter macrocephalus
TTTGATAGGGATTGCATTGAATCTGTAGATTGCTTTGGGTAGTAGAGTCATTTTCACAATGTTGATTCTTCCAATCCAAGAACACGGTATATTTCTCCACCTATTTGTATCATCTTTAATTTCTTTCATCAGTGTCTTATAGTTTTCTGCATACAAGTCTGAATGATCAACAAATTTTCATTTTGTACACTAAAACCTATTATAGTTTGTCAAGCTACACTGCATTTAAATTATGATTGATTCTAGATAAGATTTGAAATAAATATGTACATACCAATAAATATGTACATTCTTACCTTTTTTGGCTGTAAAATACTTAACGTGACTTCTGAAAGTACCCAACTTTTTCCATAGTCACATACATAAATTAGGAACCAGAAGAGTCAAACCATGTAAAATAAAGTATCAAAAAGTCTCCCCATATGTTCACAATAATAGTCCTTTGTTTTTTTTAATTAACAGTTTTTAAAACTATTTTGATATTTTGGACAACAAATGTCATTCCCTTTTTCTATTTTCTGCAATAAGTATCTACTATTTCAGAACAGTTTATTTGACATATTTCATAATTATTATTGGAACAAACTCTAGTCAAAAGCATTTTTTCCAGTATTTATTTTGCCCTACTAGTTCATGGCTGAACAATTTTTCCCTTAATGTTTTTAAATGTAGAAAGAAAAAAATATAAGAATTGTCCAATGTGCTGTTCTTTTATGGTATGCTGAAAAGTTTAGCATGAAAACACATGTTCATGGCTGAACAATTTTTCCCTTAATGTTTTTAAATGTAGAAAGAAAAAAATATAAGAATTTAATTGTCCAATGTGCTGTTCTTTTATGGTATGCTGAAAAGTTTAGCATGAAAACACATTGAGTCTCTCTACTTAGCTGAGGAGGAAAAGAAAAAAGACAGAGAAGAGAATGAGAATGTAAATATTAAGTCAGTTTTCATGTCAGGTAAGGCTGCATTCTAATTATTGATAAAGTATTCATGCTTACATTTTGGCCTATTAAAAAAAATCGGTATCATGTTTGTCTTGGAATGAAGAAGATTGTTTTCCACAAGATCATTTATAACCCTTTGGGCTGGATAGCTGTCCCTCTTCTCTTCTCTCCCTGTACTCTGTTAATACCTTGACCCTGCTCCTATCACTTTGAACTCAAATGATTGGTTTGCTTACATGTCTCTTTCAGGAAATGCAAGTTACTGATTTTTATACTCCTGTAGTCATCCTCACAGTAGGAGTTTAATAGACAATTGCTAAGCTGCTAACTGAAAATTCACTTCTAATGATACTAATTTCCAAACAGTCATTCTTGAGAAAATTTAGACAGGGGTACAATGGGAACAATTAATAAACAGTAATGTCTATGTAAAGTGTTCACAATTGCATGGTATTTGATGACTTGCAATAAACCACCTAAAAATATAAAATGAAACACATTTTGTAAAAGATATGTAGCATTCAGTAGGGTATTGTCAACTATCGGTCTTTGGCCAAAAAAAAATTAAAAGTGGGGGAACTGACCTCTTTAAGTTTTCTCTCATCAGCAATAACCATTTGTAAATCAATTTTATTTTCTATAGTCAAAAGTTAGAAATTAGGCATAGGCTGAAGTCAGACATCTTAGTTCAATTATTGGTACTGCCACTAACTGTGAAAAGTTACATGAACTGCATACTTTCTATATTGTGGGCACTATATTCAGCATTTAAAATGAATTATTACATTGAATCCTCTAGGCTTTGTATTATATGGTATCCCACATCTGATTTCTGTTCTTGATTTTGCTAGCCATGTGTGGTTTTTTTTTTTTGTTGTTTTTCTTTTTTTTGGTTTTTTGTGGTACACGGGCCTCTCACTGTTGTGGCCTCTCTAGTTGCGGAACACAGGCTCCGGATGCACAGGCTCAGTGGCCATGGCTCATGGGCCCAGCCGCTCCACAGCATGTGGGATCTTCTCGGACCGGGGCACGAACCCGTGTCCCCTGCATCGGCAGGCAGATTCTCAACCACTGCACCACCAGGGAAGCCCTAGTCATGTGTTTTTGTATAATTAATTCTATCTCTTTAAGCCTTATTTTTCTCATCTAACATGGGGGGTAATAATTCCTGCCTCTTAGAGATGTTGTAAAGTCCAAGTACTTAGCAGAGTGTCTGTCACATCATAAGCCCTCAGTAAACATTGTCTACTACTTTATTGTTAGATTAGCAATTGAGGATCAAAGAGGATAAGTAATGTGAAAACTATCATTGAACAATAAGCCCCTGAGTCTACTTTAACTCTGAATCTCAGATTCCTCACCTCTAAAAGGAAGGCAATGTAACACAACACCTTAACTGTTACAGACTCAAAATAATCTGAGGATAAGTGGCAATATTTTTAAAATGCTCTACAGCAGACAATAACACAACACTGTAAATCAACTATACTCCAATAAAAATTTTAAAAATAAATAAATAAAAAATGCTCAACACAAAGCCTGGCACATACTACGCTTTCAAAATCTGGAAGTTACAAGATGGAGGAGGACGAATGAGGAGGATGAGCAGAGTAAAAATGCAACAGAGGTGTTGATCTCAAGTTCAAATGACACCAGCAGTATGTAAAACAGTCCCTATGTAATATATTGTCTATAACCATTGATAGGAGATTTTTGTGATCATAAACGTACTGGTCTGATTTAGACGATGTAGCCTACAGAGTGGACCAAGGAGCAATTTATGACCAAAATGCATTTCTGGTTTATCATCTGTAGCTACAACTACTGAGGAGGTCTCATCTACACTTCATTCCTAGTAGCCATCAGACATCACCAGGATATCATTTCTAGTAGCCCTAAGTGTGGATAAGAAGGATAGATGAATACTCACTCTGACCTCCTGGCTTTGGAGAAGAGAAATTGCACTTATTACATTTTCTTCCCCAGGTCAATTAGCCGTGAAATTAACCTCATTCCCAATGTTTTAAAAACTCTATCCCACTCAAAAACCTTGGCCAAATGCAAAATTTTGCTTCAATGCCTGAAGTCTATTTTTTTTTTACTTCATTTAAAAGTATTCTTATTAACGTCTGTGCTCTCCCAATGATGGTGTTAATAGTATTCAAGTTACGCTTTCTTGCATAACTTGGTGGAAGTGATGATATGCGACCTGTGGTCCTGTCACACTGATTACAGGTGCAGTTTGTCTTCAACAAAGCAACTGCCGGCTGTTGGAGTTTGGGATGTTGCCTACATGAATTAGTGGAGTGAATCCAGCAAAAACATTCCTTTGATATTCTTACGAACACATTTATGCTTTTAGACTGTGATCTAAAAAGATTCCTTTGAGATTTTATCCTTATTGTCAACTTAGAAGCCATTATCAAAAAGTCTTTTTGTAAATAATACTGGACTAAATATTTTATTGATATTCTAAAGATACAGTCCTCGCTCCTTTAATGTTTAAAAACAAAGAGGAATTTGCCACTAACCTAATGGGTTGATTTGGGTCTGACCAAGTAGTTGTTACGTGGCTAGCCTTCTTTTTGTGGACAATAAAAAACCTACAGAAATACTGGTAATATTTTAGCCTTTTCTAGAGAAAGCAAGCATAGCTATCATTTTTCAACTCTCAAATTTTTTTTGGAAAAAAAAAATTCTAACACTAGGGTGCAAGAGTTTGTAGAAAAGGCCAGTTGAGACAATATTTCTAGGATGGGAGTTTGTCCACAGCTTTCAGGACAGCATATGTGTACATTCCACTGGACCCAACAATTCCACTGGGAATTCAGAAAAGTACATTTTTTAAACTATTTGAGAAAGAATCTTTTTATAATGTGGTCTTTATAATAGGAAAGAAAAGGATACAAGATAAATGTCCAAAAGTAAAGAAATGGCTAAAAAAAATCATATATCTTCAAAGAAATATAATGCAACCATTCATAAGGACAAATGTAGATAAGTATTTATAATACAATTTGAATTTAAAAACCAAGTGAAAAGTAGTATGTAGAGTATAAGCTTATTTTCTAGATAAAGGTAGACTCATCTGTGAATATGAATACAGAGATACAACTTTAAGAAGACAGAGATAGATGACACAGATTTCTTTAGTAGAATATCAATAATAAAAAATCTGAAAGGATGTAAACTATTTGCCAAGGTTGTCTAGGGGCGGTAGGGTTACAGATGACTTACTTTTTATAACATTATTTCTTTCCACAGTGTGCATTTATTACTAATGTATTAAAAATTGTGTGCAAATAAAATGCAACTGCATGGATGATTACAAGAAAATTATACATTATTTGCATCATTTGCATGTACCATTTCACTAAGAAAAGCTAAGAAAATTAAAATGTTCTTATTTTAAATTACACACAGATCAATAAGATACTACAGAGAAAATGACTCTCTCTTTGAGCATAATGTAGGCTGAAAGAGTACATGAATTACCAGTAAACAGATATGATTTTTAAATGATAGAAAAATTTCAAAATTATGAGATTAACATATAGAAGCAAGGATTTTGAGAAATGACAGCTTAAATTTCTGTTTAAAAGTTTGATTTAAAACATACACAACTATGGCACCGTGACACACATTTTGTCCTCTGATCTTAAGGATGAAGCTGTGTTTTTATCATTTTATGTGGTTTACAAAGACAGATGAGAGAAGGAATACTCTGTAGTATATCTTTTGATTACAACATTTCATAAAACTGTTACATCTTTCATCTTATAATTCTGTTTCTCACAACTCCTTTTCGATAATACAAAGAATATCGTGACAAAATGGAAGAAATAATAATTAAGGGCATGACGAGTAAATGTTTGAATTCTCACAATTATTTCTATCTTTTCTGTTAATTACTTTTAAAGTTTCATTTAAAATCTAGAAATAGTTGTATATCTTATATTTTGGTTCTGACCCAAATGTTTTTCTACCTAACGTTCTCCCAATCTCCAGTTGATCATTTGTCACTTTTGATTATGTTTCAGTTTCTTCTGTACCAACTGGATTCCCCCTGATATGTCCCTGGTTGTTCAAATTATAAGGTTAGACAATGGTTATATCAGGGTGAGGACCTTTATCAACTGATTCATTTAATTGCTTTCATTCTGATAGCATCTTAAAGGCTATTAATCACCTCCCCTAAGTTGCAGCCAAATATTTGACACGTTCAGGTAGACAAATCATAGAATAATCATTGACTATAGAAGACAATGATGACATTTATTTTACTACATTACGTATTAATATTACACAATGACATTTCTCTCTTCTGGACCATTAAACTGGAATAGTGCTCTTTTGTTACTATTACAGACTAGCAAAGACAGTCTTTCAAAGATTATCCACAGGTCCAAAAGCACTTTTATCAACTCTACTCCCATCAGTCTCAATTTTGATCTACTATTGCCAATATTTCAAATCTGATCCAAATTTACAGAAAAAGTACAAACATACATATAGTCCCATTTTCAAAAATGTAACTATAGCAGCAACACATTTCTTCAGTCACTTATCCAGCAATCTTAAATGCTCATTATGTGTCTTTGAAGGAAGGAAGAAGAAAATGTCCTCTTAGCCAAAAATACATAAAGGCCATGGGAAGATGGGAGGTGGGTGGGGTCGTCCCACAAGTTACTAACAGAAGAGTTCAACAGACTCAACCGTCCAACAGACTCAATGTCCTCTGAAAGCTCAAGTTCATAATGATGACCATGAGTCATCAAAAAGAACTTGTTTTTAACCGTCACAGGTTAAGAAAATGAAGAAGTGAACAATTTGTTTTTTTAATGATTTCAAAAAACAGATTAAAACTTCTTTTAATGTTCATTTTAAAAGATCACATCTGGAAAATTTACAAAGAGTAGTTAACTCTGCAATTCTGGTAAATAAATGAAATAATCCTTTTTTAAAGTCTAGTGCAGGGCTTCCCTGGTGGCACAGTGGTTGAGAGTCCGCCTGCCGATGCAGGGGACACGGGTTCGTGCCCCGGTCCGGGAAGATCCCACATGGCGGCTGGGCCCGTGAGCCACGGCCGCTGGGCCTGCGCGTCCGGAGCCTGTGCTCTGCAATGGGAGAGGCCACAACAGTGAGAGGCCCGTGCACCGCAAAACAAAAACAAACAAACAAAAAGTCTAGTGCATACCATACAGGCTAAAATTTTAGAGGTGCAAAGAAGAACTATGGGTACTGACTTATCTCCTTAAGCATGCATAGAGAAAATAGCATTTTGTCTATACTTTTAAAATCACTGCAATTATCATAGAATATTATAATAGTACTTTACTTCCCTGTTGTCCTTGTTAGATTCTGAGCTTCCTTAAGCAGGAACCAGATTTTATTGATCTAATGAATCCCAGCATAATGCCTGGAACTTTGTAACTGCTCAATAAATGTTTATTGGGTGAGGGAATGAACAAATGAATGTATGAATGAGTGAATAAATCAATGAACGGTTGATGCAACGAAAGCTCATTTCTATCAGTGAATTCATTTCTTTCATTCCTGGCTCTAGCAAAAAAAACAAAAGTGAGACAAAATTATTTCCCTTTCTATCCTCAACAGTAAAATGCCCACAGATGTCTTTATCTAGGCAATGCTTCCCATATACTAAGAAGAGCTAAGGCTTATGATGTCAGGCCTAAGTGCTTCATATGTATTTGATGACTAAATCTCTCCAACAACCTATGAAGTAGTAGTTGCTATTACCTCCATTTTACAACTGAGAAAACTGAGGAATAGGAAAGAAATTGAATAAATTTCGAAAATCATCCAGTAGAACGTCAACTAGTATAAACTAGAATGTAAAAATTTCTAAGGGCAGAAAAGTTTATTGGTTTTTATTCATTACTATATTTCCAGGGCCTAGAGGAAGCCCTAACACATAGCAGGTATTCAATTTAGATACACAAATGATAGATACATACGTACATACATACATAGGTAGATAGATAGCCCTTGCTCCTAATCACCATGCTAGACTGTCTCCAGGGATAGAAAATGACCTCTGAGGGAGGTGTTGAGTGGATTTACTATGGCTAGATGTCCATTCTTACCTCCTTCTGTTCAGCGTGTAAACTAGATGGCAGAGCCCAGGAAACCCAAACTAGGAGTCACCCCACTCCTGGCTGGAAAATTCAGAGATATGTAGGCAGCCCCTGCCTCTACGGGAAGGGAAACAAGGCAATCTGTTTCAAAGTGAGAGATAATAAACTGCTCACTTTTTAGTCAGTATAGTACTACTTATGGAGCTAAAAGAGGTTATTTGTCACACTATTCCCAAATGGCCTAAATGAACTAGAGATCTTTGGAAGGTCTGTAAATTGCTCCTTTCTCATCAGTAGAAGCCAGACCAGTATGTTGGAAATTTTAAGAGTCTTAAATCTCTAATAATTGTCTTCAGGACCTATTCAAGCTTCCTCTTTCCTTCGAATGTAGTGGTAGTTGTAATTCAAATGATGCCATTTCGTGTAATTTCTTTTGACTACTAGAGAAATCATCTTTAGAAACATAAAAACTTCAGTGTACGCATGTAACTATTTTTTCCCATAGAAGTTTCTCTAGGTATCTCTAACGTTCCAATCATAAAGGTATTGTTACACAAACTTGTTAATTTATCATCATGATAGATTGGGTGGGGTGGGTGTGGAAGCATAGATAAAACTTCCAACTCTGGAGAGGATCTAGACAGAAAATGGCTGAATGCTTTGCACACAATAAGTGATCAATATATGTTTGATAAATGCATGAATGTATGGAGGGATGACCTAATAGATTGCTTACATTTATAACATGCTGCAGGATGGTAACTTAGTACGTGCAGTATTTAATTAAATAGTAACATAACAGGTTTAAAGGTAAATGCAATATTTTACCTGCAAAATGTTACCTGTGGACTACTATGTAATCTTACTGATGGTGTTTGATATTTGATTTTTCCCTTGAGCTTTCTGTTCTTTTATTTCCCCCTCTTTCTTTTTATTGTGTGACTTGCTCAGTGCACTAAAAAGACACATGTGAAGATACAACAGGTTCCCCCAAGAGTCCAGAAGGAGGACTTTAAGATTTGCTCAAGTTTGTGGGTAGCGGCCAAGCCAAAGCAATTCCACTGTGTGATATAATAATTTAACCCTGTTTATAGGCCAGAAAATATGGCCTGGAGTAAAGAACACATTTGTATAATATAAACTGCATAGTTTGAAAAGAAATTTAATGAAAAAGAAATGAATTATATTTAAAATGTTCTTTACATGCAACTGTTCCAAATAATATATGTAATAACAAAATATGGATTCATATATATTAAGAAGCATAATCTATTATATCTGTTGTTTAAGTTTAATGAGTAGACATAAAAATGCATTTGAGTTACTATTTGGATATAAAGCCAACTTACATTCCAAATTTTATCTAGTACTAGACATGAGTACTAGATTAGTAAATTAAAAAACCTCTTATTAGTATAGCTGCATTTAATTTTTCCTTTTAAGATTTAAAATGTCAACAATATTTATATTATTTGTTAATTACAAATTGTCAGCCTGAATCACTTGTTTGCATTAAAGTCATCTCCATTTATTATAGTAATTAGTGTCTTCCAGGGAATCTTTTTTGAATTTCAAAAATGAAAGTCCTTCAATATTTTCAAATACTTGCACCTATAATCAAGATTTTATGGTTGTACTCTAGCATAAGGTTCTATATATAGAAGGCATTTCATAAATATTTGTTAAATGAAGAGAGCAAATGATGAAGCTTCACATTAGAACAATAAGGGTACACAGTAATCATTAATTTTGTAATGGTTGTTCTATGCTGAAGAGAGTAGCATCACCTCCACTATCTTTACCGATAGGATGAATACTTAACATAGACGATATGTTCCTAATAGATTAATAAATCAAATTATTATATTTTAGGAAAATTATGTTGAGATATTTAAGACATGCAAAATTTATAAAAACAGCAAATAATTGTGTTCCTTATTCACCACGTGACGAAAATAAAATAAAATGCCGTATACATTCCACCCTACCAATAACATCTGAATTTAGTAATATTCATTCACAAGTATTTCTTGATACTTATACTTTACATTTTTGCATTACTTGTAATATAGTATTGTTCTACATGGTTTTAATTTTACATAAATGGTATACTGTATTATTCTAAAACAAACTTTTTGCACTCCATTGTTTGAGAAGTCTAATGTTGACACAATACCTATATTCATTCATATGCACTGCTGTATTTCATTTAAATATTTGCAAATTGTTTTTCCACAGTGGTGGCACCTTCCCATCAGTGGCATATCAGTGCTCAGTACGTAATTCACATATTTGTCAGCATCTGAAATTTTCAGATTTCTTCATCTTTACCAACCTCATGGGTATAAACCGTTATCTCATAGTTTTGGTTACTTTATCAATAACCAGTGAAGGTTCAGATGTTTTCATATGTATATTGACCATTTAAGTTGCCACTTCTGGCCTCTTCTGTGAATTACCCATTCATTATTTTGGTAAGTTTTTCAATTAGTTTGTATGATTTAAAATTTCCCTTTGTTATATGCATTGTGTTGCCAGTATCATCTGCTACTCTGTAGATTCTCTTTCTTTTCTTAAAAAGGTAGCTTTTGATGATTAGAAGTTTCTAATTTTAACATAGCCACATTTACCAATTTCTTCCTTTGTTAGTTTATGCTTCATGTGTCCAAAAGTCCAAGGGAAAAATGTTATTTATCTTCATAATAAGACACTATTGCAAAGGGCAAGACCCTGTCACTATCTTCCCCAAATTTATTTCCACTGTTTTCACTCCTCTAATCATCTTTACGTTAGAATACGTTTGTCAAGTCACAGAAAAAAAATCTGTTGTAATATTTTGATTAGAATTAAACTGAATTTATATTATGATTGGGGAGAATTGACATCTGTTATATTAAATCTTCCTCTATATAAGCATGGTGTAGTTCTCCAATAATTTAGGTCTTTTAAATATTTTTCAATAATGTTTCCACCATACACATCATTTGGTAGGTTTTCCTTTGGATATTCCCATTAGTATCTCTTTTCAAATTAAGCTTCCTATTTGTTATTCTGTTATATAAAAGGCAATTGATTTCCATGAATCCATCCTACATCTAGGATTACTGAACCCGTTAATATTAAATAATTTGTCAAGTTTTCTGGCATTTTATGACCAAATCATCTTGTCTTCATATACTAGCAGTTCAATTATTTCTCTTAAATATTTTTTATTGAATTATAGTTAATTTACAATGTATTAGTTTCAGGTGTATAGCAAAGTGATTCAGTTATATGTATTGATACACGTATATATATATATATATATATATATACACACATACATGTATATATTCTTTTTCAGATTCTTTTCCATTATAGGTTATTACAAGATACTGACTATAGTTCCCTGTGCTATACAGTAGGTCCCTGTTGGTTACCTATTTCCACATCTTCTTTATCCATTCATCTGTCAATGAACATTTTGGTTGCTTCCATGTCTTGGCTATTGTAAATAGTGTTGCAATGAATATTGGGGTGCATGTATCTTTTCGAATTATTCTCTGGATATATGCCCAATAGTAGGATTGCAGGATCATATGGTAACTCTATTTTTAGTTTTTTAAGGAACCTCCATACTGTTCTCCATAGTGGCTATACCAATTTACTTTCCCACCAAGAGTGTAGGAGGGTTCCTTTTTCTCCACACCCTCTCCAGCATGTATTATTTGTAGACTTTTTGATGATGGCCATTCTGAGTGGTGTGAGGTGATACCTCACTGCAGTTTTGATTTGCATTTCTCTAGTAATTAGCCAGGTTGAGCATCTTTTCATGTGCCTGTTGGAATTATTTCTTTCCAATTCTTTAAGTGTTTATTTCTTTTTCTTATCATATTGAACTGACTATATCCTTCAAAAATATGTTGAATAACAGACAATCTTGTCTTATTGCTGACTTTAAAGGAAACCACTATTATGTGCACTGTTGTTTCTAGAAATCTGTAGATTTTTTTTTATCAGGTTAAAGAAGTCTGCTTCAATTCAGAGGGTGTTGAAAATATTAATCTAGATGGATGTGAAATGTTGTCAACTGCTGTTTTCCAAATCTATTGAAATGAGCATGTTTTGCCTCCCTTCATGAGCTAATGTGGTAAATTATATTAATGAATTTATTAATACTAAATTTCACTTGCATTCCTGGTAGAAACCCAATTTGGCTACTATATATTATTGTATTTATAAATAGCTAGATTTGGTTTGTTATTATTTTAAAATTTTAGTCTTATGTTTACAAGTGAGAACGATCTATAAATTTCCTTTTTTGTACTGTCTTTGTCTGATTTTGTTTCCTGGCCTCCTCACTTCTATTGATAGAATTCAAAATAAAGATATGTGCCCTCAGATAAAAACTTGGCATGCTGTATATTTAACTTATTAATTGCTGTCGTGTCTTCTATCCCCACCATCACCGCTTAAGAGAATGCAAAAATCTCTTCAAGAATAAAATTTGTGCTTTGCTCAGAGATGTAAATCTATTGCTCAGTACATGAGTACTCAATACAATTTTATTGGATTAACAAAAGATTCATAATTTTAGTTGGGGGTTATATTCTCTTATTCTATTTTTCTTGATGATTTACATAATGGTGAAATGATTCAATGCAGTCATTCCCTGAAAACTATTTAGTTAATGCCTACAATGTGTTCTGATTACAAATTCTATATAATTTGTTAAGACCATCTTTATTGATTAATGCATGATCAATGTTTATAAATTTTCCACATGATCTTGACAAGAATGTGTGTTTTTTCATTGCTGGACACAGGAATCTACTAGTTCAGGCTTCAAATTAGTTCAATCCTCAATTACTAAGGTTTTCCTTATTTGTTTGTTCATTTTTGGACTGCCTGTTTGATCAATTACTAATGAGATATTATTAAAGTCACCTATATTGATGGTGGATTTGTCGATTTCTCCTTCCAGTTCTGTCAAATTTTGCTCTGTACTTTTGAATCTATAAGATGCATGTTTAGAATTGCATATTTTATCATTCTGTAATGCACCTCTGTATCCCTAAAAAAACTTTTTAAAGTCTATTTTACCTAATATTAATATAGCTTAAGCCAGCTTTCTTACATTTTCAAACTTTGTGTTTTTGTGTTTTAGGTACATATCTCACAATCTACAATCAAAGTCATACTAAGCCATATTCAAGCCTGATCCACCAAAATATGTACTCCTATATACACTTATAAAATATCCTCCCACAGTTGGAACCAAGTGGTCTGAGAGCACACATTGTATGATTTCTTTTAAGTTTGTTCAGGTGCGTTTTATGGCCCAGAATGTGGTTAATCTAGTGAATGTTCCAAGTGAGCTTGAGAAGAATGCATATTCTGCAATTGCTGGACAAAGTAACCTACAGGTGTTCAATTATATATCCAGTTGATTGAAAGTGTTGTTGAATTCAACTATGCCCTTACAGATTTTCTGCCTACTGGATCTGCCCATTTCTAAGAGAGGGGTGCTGAAGACTTTAACTATGACAGTGACTTCATCTATTTGTACTTCCTCTTCTATCAGTTTCTGCCTTGTGTACTTTGATGCTCTGTTGTTAGGCACAAGCACATTAAGGATTGTTATGTCTCCTTGGAGACTTGACCCTTTTACCACTATGTAATACTCCATCTTATCACTAATAATTTTCCTTGCTCTTAACTGTGCTCTGTCTGAAATTAATATTTCAGTATTTACTCTAGTGTTCATTTGATTAGTGTTAACATGATATACGTTTCTCCATTCCTTTACTTTTTTTTTTTTTTTTTTTTTTTGCGGTATGCAGGCCTCTCACTGCTGTGGCCTCTCCCTTTGTGGAGCACAGGCTCTGGACGCACAGGCTCAGTGGCCATGGCTCACAAGCCCAGCCGCTCTGCGGCATGTGGGATCTTCCCAGACCGGGGCCCAAACCCGAGTCCCCTGCATCGGCAGGCGACTCTCAACCACTGAGCCACCAGGGAAGCCCCATTCCTTTACTTTTAATTTATATGTGTCTTTATATTTAATGTGGGTTTCTTGTAGACAACGTATAGTTGTGTTGTGTTTTTGATCCTCTCTGACAAACTCTTTTAATTGATGTTTAAGCCACTGATGTTTAAAGTAATTACTGACATTCGGAGTAATGCCTATTGTATCTGTTACTCTTTTCTATTCATTGTCCTCATTCTTTAATTCTATTTTTATCTTCCACTCTTTCTGCCTTTTGTTGGTTTAATTGTGCATTTGATGTGATTCCATTTGCTCTCTTTTCTCAGCATATCAATTATCCTTTTTTTTTTCTTTTTACTTTTTAAAAAAGTGGATGTCCTAGAGTTTGTAATATACATTTCCAACAAATTTACAATAATTTACAACTAATCTAAGTCCACTTTCAAATAACACTACACCACTTCATGGGTAGAATGAGTACTTTAACAAAACAAAACACCCCTGGATCCTCTCTTCTGTCCCTTGTATCATTGTTGCCACTTGATTCACTAATACATAAGCTATAATCATCAAGTATGGAGTTGGCTAAAAAGTTCATTCAGGTTTTTCATCTTACTGAAAAATCTGAACGAACTTTTTGGCCAATCCAATATATTGTACAATTATTTTGAACAAATTGTTATCTTTTAGATCAATTAAAATAAGAAAAACAAATGTTTTATTTTATCTTCACTTATTCCATCTCTAAGTCACTTCCATTCTTTATGTAGATCCAAGCTTCTGATCTATATCATTCTCCTTCTCTCTGAAGAACTTCTTTGCTCTATGTAGAACTCTCTGAAGAATTTCTTGCAAACACATCTACTTACAACAAATTCCCTCAATTTTGTTTGAGAAAGTTTTCATTTCTCCTTCACTTTTGAAGGATAATTTTGCAAGTTACAGAATTCTAGGTTGGTGGGTTGTGTCTCTCAACACTTGAAATATTTAATTTTCCTTGTGTGCATGGTTTCTGAGACATCAGAAGTAATTCTTATCTTTGTTCCTCTATAGGTTAGGTGTTTGTTTTCTTTCTGGTTTCTTTTCAGATTTTTTCTTTATCTTTGATTTCTTGTGGTTTGAATATGATATACCTGGGTGTAAATTTTTTGAATTTATTTTGCTTGGTGTTCTCAGGCTTTCAGGATTAGTGGTTTGGTGTCTGACATTCATTTGGGAAATTCTCAGTCATTATTGCTTTTTCTTTTCCATTTTTTTCTTCTCTTTCTACTATTTCTATTATGCATATATTATATCTTTTGTAATTGTCCCACATTTCTTGGATATTCTTCTTTTTTTTAAATCATTTTTCTCTTTGCTATTCAGTTTTGGAAGTTTCTATTGACATATCCTCAAGCTCAGAGATTCTTTCTTCAGCCATGTCCAGTCTACTAATGAATCCATCAACGACATCCTTCATTCCTGTTATAGTGTTTTTGATCTCTAGCATTTTTCTTTTTTTTTTTTTTAGAATTTCCATCTTTATGCTTACATTACCCATCTGTTCTTATATTTTATATCATTTTCCCATTAGAACCTGTAGCATATTAATTATAGTTGTTTTAACTTCCCAATCTGATAATTCCAACATTTCTACTATATCAATCTGGATCTGAAATTTGTTCTGTCTCTTTAAACTGTACTTTTTGTCTTTTAGTATGCCTTTTAATTTTTATTTGAAAACTGCACATTATGTACTGGATTAAAGGAACTCCATAAAAATAGGCCTTTAGTGATGTGGTCTAAGGTGTGGGGTGTGGGGAAGTGTTCAATAGCCCTATAATTAGGTCTAAGGCTTTTAATGAGTGTGCAACAGTCCCTCAGTCTGACACCTTAGACACAGCAGGATGACTAGAGGGGGCTGGAGTCGAATATTTTCCTTTCCCTTAATTGTATTTTAATGTCCATTTTAGGAGTATCTTGCTACTTTATACACGCCACCATCTGTAATGCTATTAATAGAGTTTACATTTATTATTAAATATATCATTATTAAACAATATTATTATTTAATACAGCTTATATATATTTACCGGTTCACTTGCTTATAATTCCTTCTTGCATATCAGACCTTTTTTTCTGAAATCATTATATTTCTTTATGAAGTACAGCCTTTAAAAATTCTTTTAGTGAATCTACTGGTGGTAAAGTTAATAAATTTTTGTTAGACAAAAATGTATTTTTTCTCCCTTGTTGTTAATTGATAGTTTAGCTACAAATACAATTCTAGGTTTGTTGGTTACTTTCTCTTTGCAATTCAGAGGTATTGTACGATTCCACTGTCTTCTGGCTCCTACTGTGGATTGAGATATCCAATGTCACAGTTTCTTATAAATTCAGATCTATAAATAATTTATTTTTTTCTCTGGTTACATTTTAGTATCTACTCTTGGTCTTTGATGATCATCAGATTCATTTTATCTTACCTACGTATTTTTTTCATAGTCTGCTTAGGATTCAGAAGAATCATGCCATTCCTCAGCTTTGGACAATTATTTACCCTTATCCTCTTAAATATCCTATTTCTTCATTTGTATATGTTCATCATCTCTATTTACTTCTTCTATAAAGCTGTCTCAATCTATCCCCTTGATCCTAACCTCTTTTTCACGTTTTAAGCTTGCATTATAAAGACATTTCTGTATATACCTATCCCAGGGAAACAAGTATAAGTGTTTTCCAAATATTATCATCCACGTGTCAGATAGGAAATGAAATTCTTGACCTTGACTCACTAAATGTACATCTAATGGAGATTCTATAATACAAACTGCCAGAATGCTAGTTACATGAAAATGAATTAATTCATTAGTGTTATAAAACTATCATATAAAATGAAATACATTTAGAGTAAAAAATTTCTGTGAGCAAACAGAAAACATAAGTAGTCATAAAGCTCGATGTGTAATAAAAATATGACACAAGTTAGTCATGATGACTCATACTTCTGGACTTCAGTGCTCTAAAGGAATACACTCTCTCAAATAACAGGAAATATTCATTTACATAAAAAGCAATGTAGAGTGTGATGATGGCACCATTCAAATTATTGAATGGTAGGAAAGTTTATTATATAAAATGCTTTAAGCTGGCTCTGCTATTTATAATACTAACAAAAATGCATACTGATGATTTGATTTTAGTTAAAATTCATAAAATTCATGATTAATGTTATAAAAGGGCCACAAATCAGAGTCACAGAATAAGGGAAGTATTCATGGTTCCTAATAAATTGCTCTGTGAATGCTTGACCACCCCTGCAGACAATGATGTCACACGATGATGAAAGACTAGTTAAGTAGCCAACAAAGTGCCAGTGCTTGGCAGAGGCAGTGGTCAGCGCATCATTCTTGGCCCAGAGCCCTTGAAAGGTGCATGCAGCTATTAAAAGAAAATGAAAAATTCTAAGGATGCAAGTTTCAATGGATAGCACTTTTCTTAAATCTAGATTCTATCAATACTTGAACTCTTAGAACAGGTAAAGAAAGTACCAGACAGGAGGAGAAAAGAAGTAAGACCTATATTGTAGCTATGCCACCATGTTAGTTGACAGAGACTAGTTAGTTCCATACACAAGCTTCCAATTCCTAGGCTGTATTCTGCCCCTATGATCTTAACACATATTTTTTGATAGTTATAATGGACTTCCTGAGCAGGTGGACCAGAGGTACTTTATTACAATAAAGCTAATAATACGACTAGTTAGGAAATGATCTATAAAGTACAAAGGAGTTGTGGGGATGGGATGTAAAAGCTGTCAACGACAAATTGGCACTTGCCACGGGCACTGGCCATCTACCTCCACAAGGATTAAATTACGTGCTACTGAAGCTGCTGGCTTTCAACACCCGCCCTGAAAGGAGCTCAGGTGGAGAGCAGCAATGAGGCACTCTGTGCTCTGGGAAAAGCGGGTAGAACAGGTCTTCAGATAGATATTTTCAGGAGCCAATTTTATGAGCCCAATTCTTGTATCTCCTCACATCTGGAAAAGCACTAAAATCCTTCACAGTGATGTCTGCTCCTCGTGACTAGCAGAGACCTTCTGTAAAAAAAAATATGTGCTTGACTGCATGTATTCTCACTTCAGCAAAATCACAGATATATTGACCTTCCCCCCTACCTCTTTGGAGCAGTTTCTCAGAGCTATCTGAAATGCTGTCTCCCGGGCTGCAGTCCTCATTTTGCCCCAAATAAAACTTAACTCACAACTCTCATGTTGTGCATTTTTTAAGTCCACAAAGCCTATGTACCAAAATAACACATATTGAATAACTCCATGATATGAAATTTTAGAACAGGCAAAATTAATCTACAGTGACATTGAACAGATTGGTGGTTTCCTGGGATTGAGGTTTGGGGGGAGACATTGACTACGAAGGAGCACAAAAGAGTGGGGAGAGGAAAACATTCTATATCTTGATCGTGGTGGTTATTACACGAGGGGATACATTTGCCAAAACTCATCAAACTATACATTTTTAAATGGGTATATTCTATTGTATGCAAATTATACTTCAAGAAAGTTGATTTAAAAGAAAAAACAGTAGCTCTGCAAGATGTTCCCATGAGTCATATTTGGTAAAGGGGACAAGAAATCTCTTTGTATTATTTCTCACACTAGTATATGAATTCACAATTATCTCAAAAAATTATTTAAGTTAAAAATACATATAAGTGAAAATAATTATCCAAATAAAATAAAATTACTCATTTTAAAACAGTATCAACAATCATATGATCCATGCAAGTTCAATGCCATGTAATCCTGAAATCTACTTTAAAACATTCAACTCTGCTCAAAAGTTTTTGAATAGTATCCAGTCTGTTGGGATTTGTTTTTCCATAGATTAATCCTAAAATGGACCAGTAAATTAATTACTCACTGCTTCAGTCATTTGGAGAGAAGAAATGTGACAGTATGCAAAACTTATTCTCTATTAATGAAATATGCCATTCTTATTTATTGCATACATAATACACTAAAGTCAAAGCCTTAAAAATTGCCAATACCATACCAAAATATGTCAGAGTTCCCAGTCCAACAGCGCTGAGGAGAGTCAGTGAGCCTCCCGAAGATAAATGCTTTAGGTTTCACAAAATGTTTAAGAAAAAGTAAGTGTGGCTTTAAGTTCATCTTAGAATCAGTGGTGTTTTTGGTAATAGATTTTCTTGAGTTGTTTTTGGTTATTTGTTAGTTTTATAATTTTATGAATGGACAAAATAAACAGGAGCTATGAAATAGACTGCCAATCCAGCTATACCTAAAATAATTAATCATGTATTCTGGCTACTAGCGTAAGTCTCAATATTAGTGAGTTTTGTTTTTTAGGGTTCAGAAGCTTAAAAGTGTCTGAAGACAGGAAGTTAACATGAATGAGGTCACCTAGATATAAAGCTAAGGATAGCAGTAAATTTAGCAGCAACTGAACAGTGATAATGCTCTAAAGATGGTAATTGCTACCCTGAGTTAGCCAACTGTTGCCGTGGGGAACATGGGCATAGTACTGGACTACTTTCTAATTAAGAGAACTCAAGAGATGTAACCAAAAAAAAAGAAAGAAAGAAAAGTGAAAACTTTTGTTGGAAATTAAAGAAAAAACTATTTAAACACTGTTCCCACCTGAGGACCACCAGTTCCTAACATCAACTTTATAAACAACTAAAGAATGTTTCATACAGAAAATTCTCTAGAATGGTTACATATATGAACTTGCTTCTGAATTCACCATTCCATTCCTTTCCCCCGACTTCATTCATTTTCACTTCCGCTAAAAACACTTTCTCATAGGACTGACAATTGCCCAGAACTGGCATATTCTCAAGTCTTACGTTTTCATCTGTTTACCAAATGGCTGTAATATAATTCACAAAAGCCCTGTTTATTGAGTAATATTATTAATGGCTAGCATAATACTGTGAAATTGAAGACATTCTTTTTGGATTATGTCCAAATCTTTAAAAAGAACATTGGTTCCAATAGGATATGAATGGCTTATACCAAAACTTATTATTTTAAAAAGTGGAACAACGTGAAAAGCATCTGAATAAATATATTTTCAAATTATTTTAAGACAACTTTTTCAGATACCTAAGTCCCACATGTATTAAAATATCTAGAATGATAACAAAAGAGAAGCTCATGCTATGAATGCATTATAAAATCATTTTTTATTTTCAACACACCGTTGAAAATATCATAAGACTGAGAAATCATTCAACTTAACAGTCTATTTATTTTTTCCCTTCAGCTGCATTTGCCAAACTTTGGTAAGTGAATGATACTTGTTGCTTTTTAATTTATGGCTACATTCATGAATTATCAAAACATGACAGGAGGAAAATAACAGAAAAGTCAACTTTGAAACTTTTGTTTTCAAAAGGCACTTAGTGTCGAAACAAGAAGCATTAAAACATATTTCCAAACTAAATTACAGTTAATTATTTCACTAGTTCATAATCCAACAGTCACCACCTGAGACCAAGTCTGAAAATCCCAACTTGACTTCTGAAACCAATCATAAGCCGGGATACATTTAATAGCTCTATTTTTAAGGGGAAGCATGAAATCACGCAAGAATCCTAAAATATCAATCACTTAATCGTGAGCAGTTAAAGAGAGAGAAAAGGGAAAAAATGGGATGAGGCATGAAGAGGAAGAGAGACGGGGGTGAGGGCGGAGGAGAGGAACTAACTAGTCAAAATAAAGCAAGAGAAGCTCAGAAAACAACATATCGAATGAATGTATTAGCCAGTCCTCAGTTTGCATTTACTAGACAGATTCAGATCAAGGTGCCCTATTCAATTCATTCCAGAGCAATTTTTAATTAGGTAATTAGTAGGTTTACAGAGAAAGGGTGAGGTTAATGAAAGAAATCACTGACTGCCAGGAAAGAAGTGTCTATCTTAAAGGATTAAAAGGAGAAGACACTAAGAAAAACCAAATAAATGTCACTTTAAAATCAAGAACAAATCAAAATCCCCAAAATTTAAACACACAATTATGGCTGAATAAAGAGTGAGTCAATCAAGTTAATCCAATTAATTTCCTTTCTGCGACAATATGATAAGCCATACAATGAAACATTAAAATCAATGCTTTTTCAAAAGATTTGTTTTCATGATATACTAATCAAATCAAACTCAAAGCCTCCAGTGTTAGATATCCAAAAAATGTAGAAGATTCCTTCTTTCAGAGGGATTATCAACTAATGGGGAAGACTAAATGTATAAATAGAAAGATCAGCAGTATAAAGCAATGATCTGGAGAAAAAGTTCAAAGGGGCCTCTGAATTAGAACATGAAAGTTTTGGTTTGAGCACACAGAAAGAAAGGTGGCTGTAACCAAATCAAAGACCATGAGTTGAAACTAAAGATCAGCACTACATCCTATATGTGCCAGAGGAAGCCTGCATTTTAGATAATATTCTTGCCGTTGAACTATATGCACTAATGTTGTAGTCAAAAACAAATTAGATTAAGAATCTCAGAAGACAGAAATGGAGTTTGCCAAATCCTTTACAGATGGTTTTTAAACAAGAAGATATTCCATGAAATTCTAAAACAAACTACACAGAGAAGTGAAGTGACTAACTAAACACAAGTCAGGTAAAGATCTAGAAAGCAGGGAAGCTCCCAAGTTATACAGGAGTCAAGAGACAGTGCTATTATTTTAACAGCTAAAATACACTAACATATAATCCCATATTTATATAACAAAAGATACAGATACAACCATTCCATACTCTTGTCAATGCAGAATTGCTTTTTAGAATGACAACTACATAATGTAACTCACTGTATTTACAACTTCAATTTAATATACATATGGCCAGAAAATTCCCTTGCACCCCTTCAACATGTGAAGATATAGCAGAAGATGGTCATCTATGAACCAGGTAGTGAGCTCTCGCCAGACACCAAATCAGCCAGCTCCTTGATCTTGGACTTCCCAGCTTCCAGAACTGTGAGAAACATTTATGTTATGTATAAGCCACCCAGTCGATGGCATTCTCTTATAGTAGTCTTAACAGACTAAGACATTGCCCTGTCTTCACACAGGGTCCTCCGTCTCATTGGCAACCCTTTTCAAATCCTCTTTGCTACAAGAAATCCAGATTTGGCAAGTACTTCCTCATATCCTCTGTCAAGTGATTGCCTAGTTTCTGAGCTTCCATATCAAGTCTCTCAGACATAAACAACAGAAATAAAACTCCAAAATTTTCAACATCCTAAAGTTGCAATGAGTTTTATTTTCATTAGTATGCTGATGGAACTGTACTCTTTAAAGTTATCTTTACTCACATTATCTCATGTAACCCACTTAAAAATCTTCTGAAGCAGTTCCTGTTATTACCCCCATTTTCATGGGAAACTGAAGCTTAGGAAGTTTAGTAACTTCTGTAAGATTACAGCTAGCAAGCAGCAGAGCCAGGACTGAAAGTGAGATAATATTTCAAAGCCTATGAGCTTAATCATAAAACTATGCATGACCCCTTCCCTGAAAGGGATGCCATGAAATGGATAAGGATGTAGAAGGACAAGGCCTGGACTTATGAGGCTATATCAGGGAGAGGGAGCAATGAGGGGACAAGAGGAGGTATGGCTAGCTTCTGTTTTGGAGTATGCTCTAGGAGGGGAGAACTACAGAAAATTCATCCTGATAGAGTGTGCTTCACTCAAACTAGAAGAGTGTGTTCAAATAGGGCATCCAACAAGAGGGTCTGAAGCAATTTATCAGAGCCAAGTTAGTTTCATATCTAAACTGGAGTTCGAGGACTAGGGATGGTGAGAGTAAGGAGCAGTGTACAAATTGGGGTCTATCTGGATTAATATCAGAATTCCAGAGATGGGGGGGGAGGTCAGGAGGACAAGAGCAAGATTTTTATGAGTTCCCAGCATGTATTTGTATCACTTTATCACACATTGTCTTTTAATAGCTAATTGCAATATCATATGTATGAATAGTCCTCCAATCAAACTGCAAACCTCTTGATGACAGCAACCATAAGTTGCACTTCTTTTGTCTTTCCCCACAGTACCCAATGTTCACTAATTCATTTATTCTTTCATTGATCATCTGATCAGTTTCTGTGCTAGATACTGGGGATACAAAGATGAGTATAACATGGTCCCCAACCTCATAGTGGAATATTTCTAATCACAGTTTCAATTTCAGTGCCCGTGATTGGTCTGTTCATATTTTCTATTTCTTCCTGGTTCAGTCTGGGCAGGGTGTGCATATCTAAGAATTTGTCCATTTCTTCCAGGTTGTCCATTTTATTGGCATGGAGTTGCCTGTAGTAGTCTCTCATAATTTTTTGTATTTCTGCAGTGTCAGTTGTTACTTCTCCTTTTTCATTTCTAATTCTATTGATTTGAGTCTTCTCCCTTTTTTCCTGATGAGTCTGGCTAATGGTATAGCAATTTTGTTTATCTTCTCAAAGAACCGGTTTTTAGTTTTACTGATCTTTGTTATCATTTCCTTCATTTCTTTTTCATTTATTTCTGATCTGATCTTTATGATTTCTTTCCTTCTGCTAAATTTGGGGTTTTTTTGTTCTTCTTTCTCTAATTGCTTTACGTGCAAGGTTAGGTTGTTTATTCGAGATATTTCCTGTTTCTTAAGGTAGGATAGTATTGCTATAAACTTCCCTCTTACAACAGCTTTTGGGTTGTCGTCTCTCCATTGTCATTTGTTTCTAGGTATTTTTTGATTTCCTCTTTGATTTTTTCAGTGATCACTTCGTTATTAAGTAGTGTATTGTTTAGCCTCCATGTGTTTGTATTTTTTACAGAT
>NC_041217.1:15293751-15294279 GCF_002837175.3 Physeter macrocephalus
CTCTGGCATTCTTATACACTAATGATGAAAAATCTGAGAGAGAAATTAAGAAAACACTCCCATTTACCACTGCAACAAAAAGAATAAAATATCCAAGAATAAACCTACCTAAGGAGACAAAAGACCTGTATGCAGAAAATTATAAGACACTGATGAAAGAAATTAAAGATGATACAAATAGATGGAGAGATATACCATGTTCTTGGATTCAAAGAATCAACATTGTGAAAATGACTCTACTAACCAAAGCAATCTACAATTCAATGCAATCCCTATCAAACTACAACTGGCATTTTTTACAGAACTAGAACAAAAAATTTCACGATTTGTATGGAAACACAAAAGACCCCGAATAGCCAAAGCAATCTTGAGAAAGAAAAAGGGAGTTAGAGGAATCAGGCTCCCTGACTTCAGACTATACTACAAAGCTAGAGTAATCAACACAGTATGGTACTGGCACAAAAACAGAAATACAGATCAATGGAACAAGATAGAAAGCCCAGAGATAAACCCACACACATATGGTCA
>NC_041217.1:15295263-15295825 GCF_002837175.3 Physeter macrocephalus
TAAATTGACACAGCCACTATGGAGAACAGTATGGAGGTTCCTTAAAAAACTACAAATAGAACTACAATATGACCCAGCAATCCCACTACTGGGCATATACCCTGAGAAAACCATCATTCAAAAAGAGTCATGTACCAAAATGTTCATTGCAGCTCTATTTACAATAGCCAGGACATGGAAGCAACCTAAGTGTCCATCAACAGATGAATGGATAAAGAAGATGTGGCACATATATACAATGGAATATTACTCAGCCATAAATAGAAACGAAATTGAGTTATTTGTAGTGAGGTGAACGGACCTGGAGTCTGTCATACAGAGTGAAGTAAGTCAGAAGGAGAAAAACAAATACCATATGCTAACACAGATATATGGAATCTAAGGGGAAAAAAAATGTCATGAAGAGCCTAGGGGTAGGACAGGAATACAACACAGACCTACTAGAGCATGGACTTGAGGATGTGGGGAGGGGGAAGGGTAAGCTGTGACAAAGTGAGAGAGTGGCATGGACATATATACACTACCAAACGTAGGGTGGATAGCTAGTGGGAAGCAGCCGCAT
>NC_041217.1:15295903-15303151 GCF_002837175.3 Physeter macrocephalus
ATGGCACAGGGAGATCAGCTAGGTGGTTTGTGACCACCTAGAGGGGTGGGATAGGGAGAGTGGGAGGGAGGGAGATGCAAGAGGGAAGAGATATGGGGACATATGTATATGTATAACTGATTCACTTTGTTGTAAAGCAGAAACTAACACACCATTGTAAAGCAATTATACTCCAATAAAGATTTAAAAAAATCTTTATCTGTTAATACGATGTAAATATTTTCTATCAGCCCCATCACTTATCATTACACTATAGTTATTTTAGCCCTTACACTATAAAGAATTTCAAATATTTATATAAGAAAATATGTCAATATTTTTTCATGACTCCTGATATGTTTGTTTGTTTTTTGTGTACTTCATATGCTACAATTATATAGACCCCCCACCTGAGATTTAGAAATACTGTTCTAATCGCTATTTTAATAAATTTACAGTTATTTTTACACTTAATTCTTTAAGCGCCTAGATTTTTGTACATGTTATGAGGTAGGCCTCGAACTTTATTTTCATACAAATTGGCAGCCAATTGCTTTAAACACCATTTACTGAAGACTCCATACTCTTAACTTTTATTTTTGGTATGACTGTTACTGCTGCTGTAACCCTCTTTCATGTGAGCTGTTACTGATGTTTATGCTGAATATTTCTAACAAATTTCTCTCAAATTTTTTTCATTTACCTCTTATTCCTAAAGATGTAACTACATTTCCACTTCAACTATGAAACTTACCCTGATGATCATAGACAAGCTAAAATAATGTAATTTCTAAGTAATTTTACTGTAGATTTTCAAATTAACCACTTAAAATTCCTGATATCAGTAATGAACTAAACTTGATGCAAGTACATAAAGATCTCTTTATATACCTTTGCACAAATTTACCCTTTAGGTGTAGTAATGTGACCCTTTTTTTTTCAGTGCCACTTATTCAGATACCTTAAAAATTGTTTTATAAAATATGATAGGGCTTCCCTGGTGGCGCAGCGGTTGCGCGTCCGCCTGCCGATGCAGGGGAACCGGGTTCGCACCCCGGTCTGGGAGGATCCCACATGCCGCGGAGCGGCTGGGCCCGTGAGCCATGGCCGCTGAGCCTGCGCGTCCGGAGCCTGTCCTCCGCAACGGGAGAGGCCACAGCAGAGGGAGGCCCGCATACCACAAAAAAAAAAATATATATATATATATATATGATAAACATGATAATGCTGATGAAACAAAGATGAAAAAAGAAAGGAAAAAGAAAATCTCTGGGTTTAGTATTAGTTGTTATTTCTCCCTTAGAGTATTTTTAAATTAAAATTTCAAATTTATTGATGGCTTTAATTTTTCTCTATGAAAAAGTTTTCTGAAATAATTAACATTTTAAGTTCATATCAATTTACTTTTATTCATACCCAGAAATTAGACCAAATCAAGTTTAAGAAATTTATATTCAACATCCCAACCCCTCTTTTTTGAGATTTCCATGCATAAACAGAGAACTCACATGAAGTCCTTCAGTGAAACTTTCCCGAGAGCAGAGGCATCTATAGGGCTGGCTTCTCGTGTCACAGTTATCAGCATGACCACAGCACTGACACCTGTGAACATGAGCATCAGATAACTCCTTAGAAACACCAGCTCAATCATGAATATATTTAAAGACCTGCATATATATATATATCTCCACTATGTGAATCCAACAAGGGAGACAAATGTGTTAACACAAAAATTAGTTTCTCTTTAATCATGTGTATATTCATAACAGTTTTAAATTAACTTAAGTACGGGAAGGATCATCATTAATATCCAAACCACATTGACCATGAAGGTAATTTTCATGCCCATCTTGGGTTGTTTACACCTATATTAACCATGTGACAAACCTGCCAAGAAAAGGCATTTACTGAAACTATTGAAAACACAGTTAAGACTATACAGTTCAGAATAAACTGGAAAATAAAGTTAACAAATTTCAATTTTTTCCCCAAAATTAGATGGTGAAAATTTAATAGTATTATTTTTTCATTGTGCTATGACTTAACAAATAACACTTACATGTTGATATTCTGATCTGTTCTGAAAGATGTTCTTTATTCACAAGATATATCATTCTTCTAGCACAAACCAATTTTAAATATTGTCTATATATGCACAATTTCCATACTAGGGAGTATGCTGCCTCCTAGTTCTCCAGCTATTCGTTTAAATTTGTTCTCAATTAGATCAGATATCTATAAATTACTTAGAGTATATGAGATTTTTCCTTTAAAGGAAAACAGATATTCCTCATAAAACTGTGAATTGTGGACTCAGGGATACCAAGCCCAGCACTTATAAACTAGCTGGTACTATAGTTGTAACTATAAATCTAAAACTAGCTCCTGCTCTTTGATTTCAAGAATACTTGAAAATTATATTCCAGAACAAACCAAGCAAAATATTTGGTAAATATTTTCTAAGTTGGATTCATAGTATCATAACTTCTAAACCAAACAGCTTTTGAAAATTGATTTTATAACAATGTGGTATTATGTACAGCAAAGACTCGCATACAAATCTCCTCACAAAATCTTAAGAGTATGTTACCAATTCAATACATGAAGATTAGAATCTGGCTTGCTCTAAAATGTTAGTTAATGTATTTTAAAATAAGTATGGTAAAAGTCTAATTAGAAACAATATTCATAATGAAAAGCACACTCGAAACCTTGGTAAGGAACACTACCTTCCAGTGATGGTGATTTCATTGACGCCATAGTATCTGTGTCTGGGACTGACAGAAGTCTCAGTTGTATGGTACTGTCCATGGAAATGAAGTCGTACTTGTGTGGCCTTTACAAACTCTTGAAGAGATGGGGTATTATAGAAATTATTATATCCAGGACGATGATTTGGTCCAGGTGTTAGGATGCTAAAGGTGACATTACCACGGGAATATGGAGTAAAACTGTTGATGAAATTTGAAATCATAAGATATTCATATTTTTGACAAAACAAAAATCACAACACAATATTAATAATAGCTTAAATTCTTCATGCTGGGAGAACAAACATATTCCATATATTTCATATACAAACAATATCAGAGCATTATAGAAAAATATAGTAAAATATTTCCTTGAGGACATAATAAAAATCCTATTAATATAGATAACTTGGTAGACAATCTGAAAATCAATTTTAAAGCACAAGTGAGACTGTAAGCAAGAGATACTCTAAAGTTTTACAAGAATTTTAAACATTGTTTAAAACTCAATTTAGGGAAGAGTCCTAGAAAAATCTGCCTTAAGAAAGTTGGTGGTAGAAGGAAGTCTCTACCAACCTGGTTAGCTTACATGTAGGTTACTACTGCTCATTAGTCTCTTAAAAATTAACTCCTAAATATATTCAAAGACAATCATTTAAAAATATTCATACTTGGGAAGCTGAAGACAGTTGACAGAATCAGAATTTTCCAATTCTCCATTGTTTTTCATTCCGAAAGTGCTGCAATTTCTAGCAAAATACTGCCAATCCTCCCAGTCTAGGCTGTCATCTTTCTTCCTTTGAATCCTTATTGCTGTTGGTTGTGGACTAGAGAACTGAATGATGATGTAAAACACCTGAAAATGGATGTTAATTACTGTCACTGAAGTTTTAAGCTTGACGCATCAGCATAAATCATGGAATTGTTAGATTCAAATATAATAGCTTACTTCCTTATAATGATAATTACCAAATATTTATTAGATATCCAGAAATTTCATAGCCATATAGTAAAAGCTACACATTCTATAATTGCATATATGTCCCTCTTCTCAAGAATTTTATAAATTAAGGTGGAAATTAATATTAAGTTTGTTATAAAGATGAAAAAAGAACATTACTTATATGAAATAATTGTTATATATTTCTTAAGTAGTAATTTAAAATAAGGACCTCAGTTTTTATTAATTTGTGCTACTTAATGTTGAAAAGATGTTTCAATATTTCATATAATTTTGACACAAATCCCTAATTTTTCTCTAAAAAATTAGGTCCTACATACCTTCTTTGAAATATTTTTATTTCATACATTATAATACACTACTTTAGTAAGGTAATGGTCAATTGCCTAATTCAATTTTCACTTTATAGTTGAATTGTGTCCCCAAATAGATGTGTTCAAGTACTAACTCTTGGTACTTGTGAAAGTGACCTTATTTGAAAATAGGGTCTTTGCAGATGTAATTAAGTTAAGAGTCTCAAGGGGAGATAATCCTGGATATAGGATGGTCCTCATGAGAGAAGAAAGAGAAAGAATTGACATACACCCAGAAACAGGAAGAAGGCCATGAAAAAAGGAAGTAGAGATTAGAGTTATGCTGCCATGAACCAAGTAATGCCAGGAGCCACCAGAACCTGGAAAAGGCAAAGAAGGATTCTTCCCTAGACTCTTTAGAGGGAGCATGGCCCTGTCAACACCTTGATTTCATACTACTTATATTCAGAACTATAAGAAATTTCTGTTGTGTAAAGCCATTCAATCTGTGGTCATTTGTTGAAGCCACCGCAGGAAACTAACACACATCCCACTGTTTCAAATTACCTGATACTGTCCATTTTCCAAATCTATTGAAACAGTCACTCCTTGATTAAGCTGGGTCATGTTTGTAAACACATGGGAAAGCCACGAAGTACCAATATTGTTATCATTGACAAAAGAAAGAGGATGGGCTTCAGGATTCAGCCGTAACACCCTATTATTGGTTGTGTCTTCTGCATCATTAGGAACACAGTACCGCTGTTCCAAACGAGGAACCCGAGGGTGGCTGCCAGGGCAACGGCAATGTGACTGGGTATGCAGTCTGGGCAGATCTCCAGAGAAAACTTCCTGAATCTCTCTGTGGGAGTCAAGAAGCAGACGGTAAGGACCAACAGCTCAACAGTGACAGATCTTCTAAGAAGTGTTACCTATGACTATCACTATTTTGTTTGATTTGCAGCCATTTAGCTTTAATAATTTTCTAAACAGAACATAAAATCAAAGTCATTCCTGGCCAAATAAACATACTCATTCTCAGAAAGTGGATGTCAAAAACATCAGTACATTTTTTTTAAATGAAGTATAGTTGATTTACAATGTTGTGTTCATTTCTGCTGTACAGCAAAGTGATTCAGTTATACATGTACATACATTCTTTTCCATTATGGTTTCTCACAGGATACTGAACATAGTTCACTGTGCTAGACAGCAGGACCTTGTTTATCCATTCTAAATATACTAGTTTGCATCTGCTAACCCCAAACTCCCACTCCATCCCTCCCCCACCCCGCTTGGCAACCACAAGTCTATTCTCTGTGTAAAAACAGTACTTTCTTAAGTGTTAACTTTGTACATCAAGAAGCATGAACAAGTCCTTGACTGATTATCAAGATATTTATTAAGATATAGTATTTTACTGGGCCTATTTGTAATAAAAAGAAAGGCAACATTAACTTAGGTTGTTAAGCTGACTCACCACTGAGAGTGAACAATAATGTATTGAAAATAATGAGAGTTATAGATAGCGTCTCTCATTTATCCATGGGAAAGAAGAAAATAAGTATCATTTTATCTGCTGCTGTTTTAGGCAAAGGGACTGAGGCCAAGATCATTTGTCAATGGTTTCCTGTGACTCATCAGTACAGATTCTGGCACCCTAAGATGCTTCAATGGCTTCAGATCATATGGCCACTGCCAACAGTCAAAGAAGAACGCCAGTTTCAGGCAGATATATTTAATTTTTCCATTAAGGGCAATATACTAATCTAGAGCAGAATCAGTCATTCTATTTATAGGCATTCTTCCACATAGCACCTTTCCAGACATTTCAGATAGGCCAACACCAGTAACCCAGGTCTAAGTAGAGAGACTAGACTTCTCTCCAACCCCACTGAAGGCAATGGAGGAGGTAGGAAGCTTTTTCATTCACTAAATCGCATAAAGGCACACCTTCTTCTTTAAATCTCATTCATAGTTTTCAATTGATATCACATGTTGCATGGGGCCAAAAGTGACCATCCAGTGAGACCTTTATCTCAGGGAAATCTTTATTTGCAATGCTGCTCATCAGAATTTTAGACAAAGGTGATTTAAAAGATGGTGAGGCTAGTGGCAGTAAATCTCCCCAAGACTGTGTTTCAGTGGTACAGCATCCTATATTTAGGCATCTCTGGATTATATAGACTAATAAAAAAATGTCTATATTGCTAATGGACATACCACTGACCACTGCAGCACCACAAGAGCAATGCTTTTCAATTATACAAGAGCTAGTCCTGTTATTTGGAAATTCACCATACTAATCTGCATTTCCCTTAAAGAAATAGGAATAAACATTCTTCTTTTTGAATTGAATAAGAGCAACTCATCCATATAATAATTTACTATTATATCATCAAATCATAACTTGGGAAACAAACTTCAGAGGATGTCTCAGGCAGAATTTCACTTGAACTTTCTGAACAGAATGGAAGCCTACATGTCTTGAAAAATGCCTAAGAAAGATTTGCCACTTATTCTCAAGATGAGGAAATACTTCATTAAATATAGTCCAAGTCTACATAATTATTTGTTCACTGGAAATAGAAATATATAACAATACTTCAAATTACTCACTCTTCTTGTCTCCAAGTCTAATAGCCCAGTCTCTTGAGATTTTTCCATATATCAAAATAATTAATCATTTCCATTGTTCTATATTCTCTAGCACTTACAAATTCAGCAAAGCAATTTTAAAAGGCAGATATAGAAGTTTCTTTCTTTAATTTGAATTTTATTTATTTATTTTTATATAGCAGGTTATTAGTTACCTATTTTATACATATTAGTGTATATATGTCAAACTCAATATCCCAGTTCATCCCACCACCACCACCCTTCCACCCCGCTTTCCCCCCAGTGTCCATATGTTTGTTCTCTACATCTGTGTCTCTATTTCTGCCTTGCAAACCGGTTCATCTGTACCATTTTTCTAGATTCCACATATATACATTAATATATGATATTTTTCTCTTTCTGACCTACTTCACTGTGTATGAAACTTAAAAGCTTTTGCACAGCAAAGGAAACTATAAACAAGATGAAAAGATAACCTGCAGAATGGAAGAAAATATTTGCAAACGAATCAATGGACAAAGGATTAATCTCCAAAATATATAAACAGCCCATGCAGCTCAATATTAAAAGAAACAAACAACTCAATCAAAAAATGGGCAGAAGACCTAACTAGACATTTCTCCAAAGAAGACATACAGATGGCCAA